>NC_048218.1:192085499-192189020 GCF_002007445.2 Ailuropoda melanoleuca | reverse complement strand
CTTAACCACTGTGCCACCCAGGCGCCCCTCAGGTAGGTTTTTTAATACATTAGCATAAAGTTGTTTTTAACATTTGAAATTATTGTGTCTGTTAATACATTTCCTTTCTCATGTATATTTTTACCTCTGCATTTTCTCTTGCCATCATACTGTCAGCCATAAATTGTGTATTTTGTGATTTATTTACATTCATTCTTAGATTTATCTGTCTACTATTTTTGTTTAAAAAAAGAATTTTTAAAATATTTTCTCAGTACTGAGTTCCTTATGTCTGATTGACTGTTCTTTTTCTAGTTTCTTCAGATTATTACTTAATTATTTTATTTTTCTTGTTTAATTTTTTTAAAAACGCATTTTTAAAGCTATGCCTATGCCTTGAATTAACAGCATTGACTATATCCCACAAACTAAAGATAATGTTTTTATTTTTGAACTGTTGCATACTGAAAACGTCCTCTTTCACTTAGTAATTTTTGGGGGAGTATTTTTAAATTTCCAAGTGCTTGAAGTGTTTCTGTTACCTCTGAGATGATTTCATTATGGTAAGAAAATATGGCCTATCCAATCTCTGCTTTTGTTATTTATTGATGTTTATTCTATGATCTAATGCTATATATTTTTTTATGTTGTCAGCACACCCCCAGAGAACAGAAGAAGGCTAGGAAGTCTCCCTCCCACCAAAGTATAAGGTCATTTAAGTCTGTCCATATCCCTCCTCCCGTCCCCTCTGTAGAGCCCATCCTAGAAAGGAAAGCAGAAGTACAGGAATAAATGTGAAAGAGTAAGCATCCCAAAGCATCCCATATTTTGTTATGAAAATAATGAAATACACTGTACCTCCCTTTTCTATTCCACTCTTCTGGATGGCCTCAACTCTGAGGAAATGATAAGGGCAGAGAGAGTGATGGACTGCTAGATCAATATGAACCCTTGAACAAAGCACCAGGGGTGTGAGCATATGGTTCTTCCTTGTCCTAGCTTCCTGTGCCCAGGGTTTCCTTCCAAGCAGGAGTCCTTGGAGATGCAATAAGGGATATATGCTTCGTATATGTTAAGAACCATAACTTCTACCAAATTCAGAAGAAATAGGTTAGTGCCACTCAAAACACTGCATAGACTATATAGATTTTATATGGCATTTTTATAGCCGAGCCATTTTCTTCCTCTTTGTGACATTTTGCTATTGTCTCTTCCTTAGACCATCCTCTAAAATGGAGCTAAGTAGACCACACAGAATCTACCCTCTTTAGTGGTTAATTCATTTACCTGTGGGTTTTCTTATCAAATTGTCATTTCTTCAAGACCAGAGCAACCATGCATGCGTATGCACAGGATAGTTTGAGGATGGATACAGACTTCTCTCTTATAAGACAGCACATGCTCCCTTCAGGATTTGTACCACCCCCAGACCAATATCTACAGACAAGGTACAACGTAGCCCTTCATGTAAAGTGTTGGTTGAGTTAAGGGAATAAAGGAACTAGGTTTCACAAGAGCTATAAGATCTGATAAAAGGATGACCTGTTTAGTGTTTGGCTGGGACCCAGCTTGAAGATGTGACCCTTCAAGGATGGTGTGCCATCCCGCCCTGCAGGATACAAAATATGCCTTAAATAATGATCATTATGTGGGGCTCTGAGGTGCTTTTGGCTGCTGTTGAGTGCTACGGCCCTCAAGAGGTGTAATATATGACAGGTTTTGCCAGACTTCTTATCACTTTTAAGCAGAAACAGATTTTTGGAGGTTCTTACTCCGCCATTTTGGAAGTCAAAATTTTCTCAATCCTCTTCCCCTGACTTGTTTGACTGAGATAATTTGAGGCTTCTGCTAATGTGTTTTCTTCAGAGAGAATTTACATTTGCTTCTGGCAGGAGACATGGGGCACTACCAATCCCAGATTGCATCAATCCAAACAGGGATTGAGGTGACCTGAAGTTGCCTTCAGTGCCTGCCAGGGACAGACTATTCCTGCTTCATGTTATTCCAATGATGTAACCACTCATGNTCACAGATTTTTCACTCCAACAACCACAACAACACAACAGATCTCACATCTACCTTCTTCCAGGGAAACGGATATGAGTAAGTGTGTGTATCTGTGTGTGTCTTTGTGTCTATGTGTGAGTGAGGGGGTGTGTCAATATGTGTGTGTGAGTGTATCTGTGTGTGTGTATGTGTCTGTGTGTGTGTCAGTGTGTATATGTCTGCGTGTCAGTGTGTCTGTGTGTGAGTGTGTGTGAGTGTATCAGTGTGTGAGTGTGTGTGTGTTTGTGTGTGAGTGAGGGAGTGTGTCAGTGTGTCTCTGTGTGCGTCAATGTGTGTGTGTGTGAGTGAGGGAGTGTGTCAGTGTGTCTATGTGAGTGTATCAGTGTGTGTCTGAGTGTCAGTGTGTGTGTCTGTGTGTGTGTCTGTGTATAAGTGAGGGAGTGTGTTAGTGTTGTGTGTGTGTGTGTGTATTGGAACCCCAGCATGGCAAGAGTATCACTGTTGGTGATTATGAGAAGGAGAAAAATTACTGGAGTGACACAAATTACTAATTACTCTATTATGCAGTAAGAAGAATAAGAAGCTGGAAGTTGTTTCAGCAAATTCTATTTTTAAGCAAATAATTGTTGGGTTTCCAATGCTCTAAATTAAGTAATTCTCCTCAAGACCTTCCTTAAGTCTCCCTCTTTGAACTCCAATGGCTGGCAAAGAATTGCAGCTGGTTCTGGGATGGGCTTCAGATTTCGTTTGTAATTATTTTTTTTCCAAACATGCTATCTTCAAAATGAGATCTCTTCAGAGGTGTTTTTCTTCCCCAGTAATTAGGAGTGGTCTTGCTGAGTCATTCACAGCTTTCCCTCCCATTTTATAGGAGGTGGCATTGAGTAATATAAAGATATTTGGAAAAAAAAATTGGAACCAAGTTTAAGACCAGGCACTGCCTCCTCCCTAACTTTGCGACCTTGGGCAAACCTTCACCCATGTTGAAGAAGTGAGACAGTGTATTAGCACTTTTTAAACTGAGTGCACTGTACCTACTATGTGCTGTTATTAAGATGGCCAAGAACGGCAATAGCAAGATAGCAGCAGCATCAGAATTACAACAATAGCTCAAACGTTTTAGGACGTTTTGAGGATTTATCATGTGCTTGGCACTGGTCTAAGTGCTTTATGAGCATTAACTCATTCTGTACTTGGACACAGGTACTAATGTGTTCACATTTTACTCATCAGCTACAGAGAGGGTGAGTAACTTGCCCAACATCACAGAGCGAGGGAGTGGCAGAGCCAGGTTCAAACCCAGACACCCTGGATCTAGAGTCCACACCACCGCCTGCCTGGGCTGGAAGGGACACCTGGACCAGGTTTGAACACACTGGCCCAGTCCTCTGTCCCTCTGCTTTTCAACCATAGGGTCAGGTCCCCCCTGGGGCATCACAAAGACATTCTTCTACAGTGACAGAAAAATGGCCCATCTTCATCAGAAGTAACCAAGATGGCAAGAAAGCATGAGGGGACTTGTATAAACAAGTTGTTGGGGTGCAGGGTAAAGACAGGCCCTGGGCTGGCAAGTATATACAGGAGCCCAGGGCTGCTCATTGCCCCCAGTCCGCCATCAAACCCTGCAAGAGGGATAGTCTTCGGGACAATTTACCTCTCCTTCTGAGATCTATCTTGTCACTGACAGAATCTGAGAGGATGGGTGCATCTGTAAGATTTGCTCAGGGTGGGCAGAGAAAGGAAAGACTTCACTGAGAGGCCCACGCAGGCGTCCTGTGAGGGCAGGCCTGCCGTCAGTGGGCAGCTGTGAAGTTGGCCTGTGTGAAATGAGATGACTTCAGGGGACAACAGAGACAGCCTGTGTCCCCTTCAGGGTCCTGTCTCTATCATAGCTACATGATTCCTTTAAGGAGAGGTGGTGGAGAACACAGAGACTGGGTTGTGAGTGTACATGGGGTTGTGGGAGGCTCTGTGGAGAGGACAAAGGGGAGAGTTCGGCCATGGGCAGAAGGCCTGGGTCTGTGGATGGCCTTGGCAAGTTGGGTATGTCACTGAACTGCAAACTAGAGATAACAATCCTCAGCCTGGCTCACCACACACAGCGGCCACAAGCAACAACCAAGACAATATACTTCGTACACAGCCCCGGGGAGCCCAGTGAAGCTGCCAACCAAGACGGAGGCCCCGGTCCCCAGTGTCTGGACCCTGGCGCACAGCATTCCTGGCATGCCAGACTTCGGCTAGCAACTTTTAAGCTTGAAAGACAGAATGAAGGAAAACCACGTAAGCAAGCATGGTATGCATATATCACATTGCTTGGATCCCAAAGTCAAGGGAGCCGAAACCACATAATGGAGCCTCTGCAACCTCTGGCAATTTGATCTCATTCAAGGACAACATTAAAGAGAAGAGGTGTTCCTGGACCCCAGGCAGTTCAAAATCTTGGCCAGACTGGCAAATATTTCAGCAGGAAGCTAGCAAAATTGATGCCAACTTAAATGAATCTCCTTGGTGGCTCTGTAGGGGTCTATGTTTGCTCTGCAATATTTTCCATTGCTATGTATAGAAAAGAGAATGTTCCAGGGCCTCATGAGTGCAGGCTTAAGTTAGCAAGCTCCTGCAAGGGAGGTGGGCCACAGAAAGAAGTGCTCTGAGGCACAGCTATGTAGGTGAAGCTGGGAAACCCTGGCAGAGGTGGGGGAGCATTCCAGGCTGACAGGCCATCAGGAGCTTGCATTTCTGCACCAGTGTGGGCACCCTCAGAAGAGCGGCAAACCCCAGACTGCCAGGATCCGTGTGAGCATGGCAAAGTAGTTTCCCCTCTCTGAGCTTCCATTGCCTCATGTATGAAATTAATATAATAAATCTAATCCAGACCTTAGCCTGGATTCCCACATGCTTCTGGTCTGGATAAGGAACAGATAACCGGGTTACATGGTGGCTGAGCGGGGTGATGCATGTGCCATAGCCTAGTATGTAGGACATGCTCTGTCATCCCTGGTACCTGTGCCTGTCTCTGCCCAGACCAACCAGTTCTATCAGAGATGGCTTCCAACCAGTAACTGACCGGCTGACTCTAACGAGGTCAAGACACCCCAGAGGGAGGGGATGTGCTTTGACCCTAGCTTCTTTGGGGAGTCTTGACCTCAAGGGAGTGCTGCTGGGTGGGTGCGCATGCAGGGGACTGAGTCCAGGAGGTCCTGAGCATCTTTCTCTGTGCCTCTGACTCCCTTCCTTAGTCTCAGGAATGAGGCCCAAGGGACAAATGAAGAAGGACGAGGAGGGTAAGGAGTCGGTGGGCTCTGGGAGCCACCAGAGATTAGCATCTGGGGGCTGAGATCTCAAAGGGCTTCTCAGCAGAGTCTCTGCCCTGAGCCCCAGCATGTGCAGACAGCCCCAGCTGGGGGTAGTGCAGGACAGTTGGTGGGCAGGCACCCAAGGGCAGGGGAGGGAGACAGGGAAGGAATTCGACTCCGTCAGCATTTCAAGGATCCTCCCCAGCATGTCTCAGAGCACCTCCACGTCCCACAGCTCAGTGCACACTGTTTAGAAGGTAGCCCCCTGGAGAAAACTGGCAAATCAAAGGGAGTGGGGAGACCAGAGGGTATGAGGAGCAGAGGACTAGAGCTCATATACATAACATAATAATTTCTTTAAGTGATAGAACACAGGTGAGAGGTCGTCAGGTGGCCATGTATATTTTCATAATGTCTGCCCTCATCTACAGGGTCCTTGGGGGCAGGCGTCTGCAACCCCAGTGCCACCACAGGAACTGAAGCATGGTAGGGAGCAACAGAAAACGTTCTGAAAGGATGAGTGAGGGCACCTGGGTGGCTCAGTCGGTTAAGTGTCTGACTCCTGGTTTCTGCGTGGGTCATGATTTCAGGGTCGTGGGATCGAGCCCTGCATTGGGCTCTGCATTTGGCAGGGAGTCTGCTTGAGATTCTCTCTCCCTCTCCCTCTGCCCTTCCCCATGCTCACTCGCATGCTCGCTTGCTCTCTCTCTCAAATAAATAAATAAATAAATCTAGAAAGAAAGAAAGAAAGAAAGAAAGAAAGAAAGAAAGAAAGAAAGAAAGAAAGAGAAAAGAAAAAGAAAAAATGAGTGGACACACGGTAGAAGGTCCTCAAGCCCATGTGCGGGTTGCGTTCAGTCAACAGCCGTGTGGAAGAGGCGTGAGGGAGAGCTGATATGGAGCAAGTCAGATGGCAGCAGCCCCTCTCACCTCTTTCTCTTTTCCCGGTCTCTTCTGCTCACCACTTTCCCGCACTCACCTGCCCAAAACACAACTTCATCCTGTTTCTCCCTGTTGGAGAACCCTCCATGGCTCCCTATTTCTCATGATATCAAAATCCTGTTCTGGCTTTGAGGCCTTTGCACCCTCCCACCCCTTGGCACTGTTCCACTGGCCACTCATCTCAGCCAGCTCTCCCCCTCGCCACCATCACTCCTGCGCCTCCCCTACCACTGCAGACCCAGCCCAGACTGTCTCCGAGACTCTGTTTATCTGATGGCTCCTGCTACTAGGAATCGGCCTCACCTCTGAAACCTGCAGGTGTCAGTGGTCTGGGCCACATGCCTGACAGATTGTGGGCCCTATTCTCTGGGTCAATCCCACCTCACCAGGGAGACTAGATTCCCAGAGAAGGGGAAAACTTGCCACACATTTTCTATATCCCTCCCCATAGTATTCAGTTTGCAAATGACTGATATTCATGTCGGAGATTGCAAAATAATCAATTAAATTCAATGTAAGCAAGCACTTACTGGCCTCTAGGTACCGGGGATTCACAGATGGGTAAGACTCAGGCTCCCTGGGGAAGGAGAAAGGACACCAACAGCCAATTCTGATGCAGTGGTCAGTGCTCCAGTGGAGTGGGCACCAAGAAGAGGCACCAGCTCACTGACAGAGCTGGAAGAGGCTACTCTCCCCAGGTAGGTGGCAGCAGAAGGACTGGGCAGTAGTTAGCAGGGCAAGATGCCTGCCTATAGGCAGAAGTCCCTGCTTTGTATGAAGGATGGGGATGGGGTCAGAGACTGCGAATGGAGCAGGTGACCAACTGATGCAGTAGTCAGAAGTCTCACAGGTCCCACGTCAGGGTTTGAACGTGATCCTGAAGCTTATGGGATATTAATGAGGTAAATGAACACATCCGCAGACGCTTCATTTGCCCACACCTTTTATAGGAATACACCATCTCTCAGGGTTAGCAGTAAGCAACAGGCTTGCTGAAGAATATCCAGAAAAGTGTCTTTGGGCATTCTGTGCTCAAAGAAAGGATTTCCCTCTCTCTACTTAAGATTAATTTTTAATCCCAAGAAACAAGCTTTATGAAAGACAATTCGTTTTTACAGATTACTAAGAATACTAAGACTAAGAGTGGCCCCCACCAGAGCTGGGAAGTAGCCACCTACCCTTTCACAGGCCCTCTGGATCCCCTCACCCCCATACACCCCCCAGCTCAGCCCCATCTCTCCCTCCCTCCCCAGCCCACATCAGAACTCCTCCTTCTCTGTCCCACTTGGACCTGCCCTCAGTGCTCACAACTCTCACCGCCCCCCACAGGATGGGGGCAAGTTGCTTATGTCTCCGGGCATCTGTGACCTCATTTGTGAAATGATTACAACAAACCTAGCCCAAATCCAAATCCTTAGCGCTGACCCTAGCGCTAAGTTTGCTCTGGACAGACGGATGAACANCAAATCCAAATCCTTAGTGCTGACCCTAGCGCTAAGTTTGCTCTGGACAGACGGATGAACAATTATCAGAATTTTGTGATAAGTAAGCCATATAGAGCACCTGCCATGCTCAGGACATAGAAGTGTCAATCACTTCTGGTTCCTTTGTCCTCCCCTGCTCAGATCACAGGCACAAAGTTCAGTTTATCTCAGGTGTGGAATCAATGTTTGTTGAGAGGGGGGGGTCCCTAAAAGTAATTGCTCAGGCAAGCAGATGTTCAGGTAAACTATGGTAGGTCTGCTTATGGACTATCATGCCTAAGAATCCACTTAAATACATATCTCCAGAAAAGAGAGAACATTTATGGTGCACCTGCAAAAATGTCAAGGGCTTTCTGTACATTTTTTTGGCTAATCCTCCTAAGAATTGTGAGAGTGGTTTTTAAATCCATTTAACAGATGAGAAAACTGAGGTTTATAGAGGTCCAAAGCATCTCGTTTAAGTAACTACTTCCAGCCAGGTTCATCTAGAATAAAGAGAGACAGAACATGTGTATATATGTGTACCAGTGCCCTTTTGGTGACCCTTGGGTCACAAACAGGAAGTCACCATCAATTCCGTCCTTTCATTGGTTGGTTGTAAGACTTAAAACAAATTATCTCCCCTCTTTGGGGACCTCAGGGTTATTTTTTGGTTGTTTTTCAAACCGGTAAAATGGAGGTAGAAGTAAGCAGGGATGGAGCTCGGAGCAAGGAGGGGCAACATTAAATAAATAAGTTCCCTATCAGCACCCGCCTTACAGGGTTCTCTGCAAGACCTCCCCTCATTTCTACACAAATCACATTTCTCATTTCCAGAACCGGTTTCTCAAAAGTCATCAACCAGATCAGGCCCCGAGCTGTACTTCCCAGCTTTGCAGCCCACACCTTCATTTGTAACCAATGCTGCCAGGTTCATCTGGTAGTTAGCTGGTCAGGGCTCACTGCCTTCTCACCCTGAGGACAGTCATAAACGTCGGGAATGGAAATTTAAAAAAAAGAGCACCATGGCATGCTAGAGCCAGGAGGCACCTCAGGGACCATCTCCTATCCCCTCATTTTACAGGGGAGGAGTTGGGGTCCCGAAGGAGTTGAGGGACTCACCCCAGCTCCAGCCCTGCTCCACCAGCCCACACACTGGCTTCTAGGCATTTACAGACTAACCATGGATTACGATTTCACAGGAATCAGATGGATTGATAGGCAGTAGGAATTGAAGGTAGTAGGCTACAGGTATGGGGGCTGTCAGGAAATAAATGCTCATGGTGATAGCGGAATGCCTCCTGAAATACACGTGTTGTGAACCACACACTGAAGTGTGTGACAAACGTGGGAAAGAACTTGCCCAAAGACCTTGACACAGAGATATGTTTCAAAGGTTGTAGCACAGACCGTCATTCGTGACTAATTGTCTCTGCCAATATCTGATTTCCACTTCTTTAGAAATAAATTTCCTGATTTTTTTTCCCCCGGGCACATGAGCTCCCAGAATAAAAACTACATTTCCCAGGCTCCCTTGCAGGAGGTCATGGCCAAGTGACTAAGTTTTGACCAGTGAGATATAAGATGGAAGTATTGTGTACAACTTCCAGGAAGTGTCTGTAAAGGAAGGACTGTGCCCTTCTCTCTTCCTCTTTCAGCCAACTCTAGTGCAGATATAATGGTTGGATTCTGAGCAGACATCCTGGACCATGAGATGGCATGCTAATGATGGCAGAGCAGCTGGTTTTGGACTGCCTATCTGCATGGTACGTGCTGGATAACTGGTCTGTACAACCACACCCTGAACACCCCTGTTAATCACTATCTTGAGAATGAAGAGATCCATCCTCTCTTATATTCCCATCAGCAGAATGTGAGGAGAACAAGTTCAGCATTCAAGGTCAGGTGCTCTGGGGGTGGCCAACCTACAGCATCTCCCTTGTAAGGAAGAATGTCAAGTTGGCAGGCCTTGATCTCTTTGGAACTCTGGCCGTGTGAGGAGGGGAAGGCTCAGTTGCTGTGCTATGAAACCCTGAGGCATGTAGATCCCAGCAGTGGATGCTTTATCCAGTCAGGCACTCCCAGACTCCCTGTACATAAGTTTTCCCAATAAACTATATCTGGATTCCTGGGTCTTTTCTTTGGCTTCACTAAACCATCACCCACTTTTGGCTTAGAGTGTGCTGGGGTTAGCTACACACTATCCCCAACCTCTTTACATTAGAACTTCTATCTTAACTCACTTATATTTGTCCTTTTTTTCTCTCTAATTGAATCTAATTTTAGCTAAAACAGAAGTAGAAGAGAAATAAATTGAGAAGCCCCTAAAAAAAAATCCAGAGATCTAGAAAGGGAAGCTGGCCTTGCAGAGAGTTAAAGTGAATTGAGAGGAATTCTGACACGGACCTGTTGGTGGGCCTAGGGAATGTTCTAGGTAGACTAGTGGTCCTCAGAGAATCACCCAGAGAGCTTCTTAAAGCACAGCTGCTGGGCCCCACCCCAGTTTCTGATTCAGTTAGTTTGGGAGATGGAGCCTGAAAACTTGCATGTCTAATGAGTTACCAGGATGCTGATGCTGCTGGTTCAGGGGACCCCATTTTGAGAACCATTGTTCTAGACTTTTCAAAAATACCCAAACTTTGTTTGGGTGGGTCCAGCTTTGCATCTTGAACATGGAGATGTGATGATTTTCAGCTGCTCTCAAAGATCCAGGAATGTGGGGAGCCAAGATAGGGCCTGAGCAACAGCTTGGCCAAGCTGAGCATCCAGCAAAGAGATTTGTGATGCAAATGATTTACTGGTGTTCAGCTGGGAGCAGAAGGGATTTCAATATGGTGAGCCAAATCGAATTCATTACCTGACAATTAGCTCTAAATTAATGCAAGACTGTGCCGCCTGAATGTGCTCTAAGGAAGAGGGTCCCTGACAGCCTGAGATGGGCAGGAAGAGACATCGATCTTAGCTGGATGCAGAGATGGCGTCTTCCCAGTTTGCCAGTGTACCTGGAGCTCAGAGAAGGGCCAGTGCCCGATTGGAGGCCCTCTCCAATCCCACTCCCTCCAGATTTAGCCCTGAGGGACCCAACTCAAGCCCATCCAGAATGGACCCGGTCTCCCAATGCCCCTGCACCACCAGGTTTGTTCTTCCGAAGCTGCCTCAGGCTTGCTCCCAGGCTGGCTGCGGATTCTTCGCCAATGAGATGCTGCTGGATGAAGCTCATTACGTTTTAGAGGAGCAAACGGTTCGCACTGTAGGAGTATATTTGACTTCCTCGATGGAAGTTGCAAATCCCTGAAGCATAGGAATTATTTTCCTTATTTCTTTAATTATCTCCCCATTCTTTCCCTCCCCTCCCCTTTCCTCTCTGCCTCTACTGTGGGGCCCCTGGAACGGTGCCTACAAGAATATAACCACAGAAAATGAGGCCCAGTGGCCTGAGCATCCTTACCACTTCATTTATTTATTCATTAAACATATGCCAGGATACAGATCACAATGGCCTCTGACCACATAAAACTCATAGCCTAGTGCAAGAGACAAGCAAGCAAGGAGTTAAAAAAAAAAAAAAGACGGGTATGTCATATGGCCTTAAAGGCCCGCATATAAGGGAGCTGAGGCTCAGGGCACTCTGCACACCACTCTGCTGACTGAAGCATCCTATAAGCATCTCAGCTCATGATGTGGACCTTTCCCCTTCCTCACAGTGCAATCCTCAGCCCTGCCTACAGGTAGGAACAGGTCACTGTCCAAGGGCATTCTCCTGAGTCCTATCATGCCTCCAAATCTTTAGGATCACTGACTCTGAAAAGTCAAGGCAAGCAAGTAAATGACGCAAGTGGAGACAGGAATGCCAGGAGCTAGCTCTGCCCCTGCCCCAGCCCGAAAGCCTGACCAAAGCTCCTTCCAGCTGGGTTTGTACTTCCCAGTGTTGCCTATGACAAGTTCAGTAGCTTCCTATTTACATCCCTGATACACCTCATTTAAAGTATTTAACCACGGGGTGCCTGGGTGGCTCAGTCAATTGGCATCCGACTCTTGATTTTGGCTCAGGTCACAATCTCAGGGTTGTGAGATCGAGCCCTGCATGGGGTTCCATGCTCAGCGTAAAGTCTGCTTGTCCCTCTCCCTCTGCTCCTCCCCCTGTTCATGCTCTCTCTCTCAAATAAATAAATAAAAATCTTAAAAAAAATATTTAACCATTTTGACAAATGACCCCCAGTTGTTTCTCTTCTGGTTTGAACTCTGCAGAACTATCATGCAGAGTAAGGAAAACTAAGCCTATGTCCACCCTTGGTCATACTCTCTCCAAACAATAATTACTTAAGATAATTTGTGGACTGCATATGGGATTTAAAAAATTAAGAGGTACCAAATCACATGTGTATATTGTTTTACAAAAATTGTTTGACTTCCATTACCTGTTTTCTTTCTTTTTCTTTTAATTTTTTTTGATTCCTGGATACAGTTTAATAAAACGTTGCCTCCTATTTATTTTTTTAATAATTTTTATTTTGTTATATTAGTCACCATACAGTACATCCCCAGTTTTTGATGCAATGTTCCATGATTCATTATTTGCATGTAACACTCAGTGCACCATGCAATACGTGCCCTCCTTAATACCCAACACCGGCCTATCCCAATCCCCCACCCCCCTCCCCTCTTTTAAATTTTTTTTAACTTTATTGAGGAATGACTGACAAACACAATTATAAATATTCAAAGTATACAACGGGATGATGTGATCTACACACACGTTAGGGAGTGATTACCGAGATCAAGATAATTAACACATCCGTCACCTCATGCAGTTAACGTGTGTGTGTGTGTGTGTGTGTGTGTGTGTGTGTGTGTGAGAGAGAGAGAGAGAGAGAGAGAGAGAGACGACAATTCTTAAGATACCCTCAGCAAGTTTCAGGTGTACAATACCATATTTTTCACTATTGTCACCAGGCTCCACATTAATCAGAGAACTTCTACATATAACTGGAAGTTTGTACCCTTTGACCTACATCACCCATTTCCTACCCTCCCCCCAGCCCTTGGCAACCACCATTCTATTGTTTCTACGAAACTGGCTTTTTTTTTTTTTAAGGTTCCACACACAAGTGCTATCCTATGGGATTTGCCTTTCTCTGTCCATAACCTTATTCAATTACCCTAATCCTTCTTGGAGTTCTCTCCACGTTACAGAAGAGCAATAGTCAGTCATAGAACCAAGGCCTCGGCACTGGCCTGACCCTCTGCCAGGCGCTCTTCCCCTACCCCACACCCTCCCCATCACCCGCAGGAAACAGCGCACACACAACATGGCTCGCAAAACGTGCGTGTGCGTCTGCGTGTCAGCCTCACCTCCCACCCACGCCGCCACCACGGTCGTCACCCCTACTCGAACCCGCAGATCAAAACGGTTGTCACAAAGAATAAAAAATGTTGGGACGACATGATGTACTCAGGGTAGCATCCGTGTCAGGCAGTGTTCGCCCGAGAAACAGAACCAATAGGAGATGTGTCTGTGCATGCATTTAAGGAACTGGCCCATGTCATTATGGGGCCAGTAAGCAGAAAATCTATGAAGCCAGCTGCAAACTTAGGCAGCATTGGATGCTGCCTTCTTGAGGCAGAATTTCTTCTTTTCAGGGAAGCCTGTTTTTATTCTTAACATCTTCAACTGATTGGATGAGGCCCACCCACAATATTGAGGGTAATCTACCTAGTCAGGTAAGTGCAGACAGTGACCACATTTACGAAATGCCTTCACAGCAACACCCTGGTTAGTGTTTTATCAGATAATCGGGTACCATAGCCTCATCAAGATGAGCCACAGAACTATCACGTCATCTAACATGCTGTCTCTGACGTCTGGAAGGCCTGAGTTAGAAGAGCTTTAGGATTCTCAGACCACAACGCTCTGAAATTGGAACTCAACCACAAGGAAAAACCAGGAAGAAACTCAAACACGGAGGCTAAGAACCATCCTGCTCAAGAATGACTCGATAAACCAGGAAATCAAAAAACAAATTAAACAATTTATGGAGACCAACGAGAATGAATACACAACGGTCCAAAACCTATGGGATACTGCAAAGGCAGTCCTAAGGGGGAAATACATAGCCATCCAAGCCTCACTCAAAAGAATAGAAAAATCTAAAATGCAGTTTCTATATTCTCACCTCAAGAAACTGGAACAGCAACAGAGGGACAGGCCTAACCCACTGACAAGGAAGGAGTTGACCAAGATTAGAGCAGAAATCAATGAATTAGAGACCAGAACCACAGTAGAGCAGATCAACAGGACTAGAAGCTGGTTCTTTGAGAGAATCCATAAAATTGATAGACCACTGGCAAAACTTGTCCAAAAACAAAGAGAAAGGACTGAGATTATTAAAATTATGACTGAAAAGGGAGAGGTCACGACCAGCACCATTGAAATTGCAAGGATTATTAGAAACTTTTATCAACAGCTATATGCCAAAAAACTAAACAATCTGGAAGAGATGGAGGCCTTCCTGGAAACCTATAAACTACCAAGACTGAAACAGGAAGAAATAGATTTCTTAAATAGGCCAATTAACTATGAAGAAATTGAGTCAGTGATAAACAACCTTCCAAATAATAAAACTCCAGGCCCAGACGGTTTTCCTGGGGAATTCTACCAAACATTCAAAGAAGAAATAATACCTATTCTCCTAAAGCTATTTCAAAAAATAGAAACAGAAGGAAAGCTACCAAACTCATTCTATGAGGCTAATATTACCTTGATCCCCAAACCAGGCAAAGACCCCCTCAAAAAGGAGAATTACAGACCGATTTCTCTAATGAATATGGATGCCAAAATCCTCAACAAGATCCTTGCTAATAGAATCCAACAGTACATTAAAAGGATTATCCATCATGACCAAGTGGGATTCATACCTGGGATGCAAGCATGGTTCAACACTCGCAAATCAATCAATGTGATACATCATATCAACAAGAAAAGACTCAAGAACCATATGATCCTCTCAATTGATGCAGAAAAAGCATTTGACAAAATACAGCATCCTTTCCTGATTAAAACCCTTCAGAGTGTAGGAATAGAGGGTACATTTCTCAATCTCATAAAAGCCATCTATGAAAAGCCTACTGCAAGCATTATTCTCAATGGGGAAAAGCTGGAAGCCTTTCCCTTAAGATCAGGAACACGACAAGGATGCCCACTCTCGCCACTATTATTCAACATAGTACTAGAAGTCCTTGCAACAGCAATCAGAAGACAAAAAGGGATCAAAGGTATCCAAATCGGCAAAGAAGAAGTCAAACTGTCTCTCTTTGCAGATGACATGATACTCTATATGGAAAACCCAAAGGAATCCACTCCCAAACTATTAGAAGTTATAGAACAATTCAGTAAGGTGGCAGGATACAAAATCAATGCCCAGAAATCAGTTGCATTTCTATACACGAATAACGAGACTGAAGAAAGAGAAATTAGGGAATCCATCCCATTTACAATAACACCAAAAACCATGCGTTACCTTGGAATTAACTTAACCAGAGACGTAAAGGACCTATATCCTAGAAACTATAGATCACTTTTGAAAGATATTGAGGAAGACATAAAAAGATGGAAAAATATTCCATGCTCATGGATTGGAAGAATTAACATAGTTAAAATGTCCATACTACCCAGAGCAATCTACACTTTCAATGCTATCCCGATCAAAATACCGAGGACATTTTTCAAAGAACTGGAACAAATAGTCCTTAAATTTGTATGGAACCAGAAAAGGCCCCGAATCTCCAAGGAACTGTTGAAAAGGAAAAACAAAGCTGGGGGCATCACAATGCCGGATTTCGAGCTGTACTACAAAGCTGTGATCACAAAGACAGCATGGTACTGGCACAAAAACAGACACATCGACCAATGGAACAGAATAGAGAACCCAGAAATGGACCCTCGGCTCTTTGGGCAACTAATCTTTGATAAAGCAGGAAAAAACATCCGGTGGAAAAAAGACAGTCTCTTCAATAAATGGTGCTGGGAAAATTGGACAGCTACATGCAAAAGAATGAAACTTGACCACTCTCTCACACCATACACAAAAATAAACTCCAAATGGATGAAAGACCTCAATGTGAGACAGGAATCCATCAAAATTCTAGAGGAGAACATAGGCAACAACTTCTATGACATCGGCCAGAGCAACCTTTTTCACGACACATCTCCAAAGGCAAGAGAAATAAAAGATAAAATGAACTTATGGGACTTTATCAGGATAAAGAGCTTCTGCACAGCCAAGGAAACAGTCAAAAAAACTAAGAGACAGCCCACGGAATGGGAGAATATATTTGCAAAGGACACCACAGATAAAGGACTGGTATCCAAGATCTACAAAGAACTTCTCAAACTCAATACACGAGAAACAAATAAACAAATCATAAAATGGGCAGAAGATATGAACAGACACTTTTCCAATGAAGACATACAAATGGCTAACAGACACATGAAAAAATGTTCAAAATCATTAGCCATCAGGGAAATTCAAATCAAAACCACACTGAGATACCACCTTACGCCAGTTAGAATGGCAAAGATAGACAAGGCAAGAAACAACAATTGTTGGAGAGGATGTGGAGAAAGGGGATCCCTCCTACATTGTTGGTGGGAATGCAAGTTGGTACAGCCACTCTGGAAAACAGTGTGGAGGTCCCTTAAAAAGTTAAAAATTGAACTACCCTATGACCCAGCCATTGCACTACTGGGTGTTTACCCCAAAGATACAGACGTAGTAAAGAGAAGGGCCATATGCACCCCAATGTTCATAGCTGCATTGTCCACAATAGCCAAATCATGGAAGGAGCCGAGATGCCCTTCAACAGATGACTGGATTAAGAAGCTGTGGTCCATATATACAATGGAATATTACTCAGCTATCAGAAAGAACGAATTCTCAACATTTGCTGCAACATGGACGGCACTGGAGGAGATAATGCTAAGTGAAATAAGTCAAGCAGAGAAAGACAATTATCATATGATTTCTCTCATCTATGGAACATAAGAACTAGGAGGATCGGTAGGGGAAGAAAGGGATAAAGAAAAGGGGGGTAATCAGAGGGGGGAATGAAACATGAGAGACTATGGACTGTGAGAGGCAAACTGAGGACTTCAGAGGGGAGGGGGTGGGGGAATGGGATAGACTGGTGATGGGTAGTAAGGAGGGCACGTATTGCATGGTGCACTGGGTGTTATACGCAACTAATGAAGCATCAAACTTTACATCGGAATCTGGGGATGTACTGTATGGTGATTAACACAATATAATAAAATAAAATTAAAAAAAAAAAAAAAGAAGAGCTTTAGGAAGACAGAAGTGATTCATCTCACCAGAAACCCAAAGATGGAAGACAAAAAGAGAAGAATCTCCCTTTCTGTGACTCAAGGAGAAGGGGACTACTTCCGTCCCATCCAAACGGGAAGGTGAGCAGGGGGTTCCTGCAGGGAGGGCAGTCCAATAAAACCCACCCCACAGCACTGCCCCCGCACCGCCCCCCTCCCGTGGGAGCTGCTTCCCCCAGGGCAGATACAGAGGCTGTGAAAAAACACCTGCTGCCAAATAGGCTCCGAGACCCTCAAAGCTGTCACTACTCTACTTACCCTCAAACCCTGGAGCGCTCGTGGGCCAGGGCTCCACGCTTTCACTTACCCGCCCGTCAAATAACCCGCCCAGGATTGATTTTTCTTGATTAACTTATTCCACACGTTTGATAAATAACACCTGCCCTGTTCTAGTGCTTTCCTCTGACTCCGCTTATTAACAACATTCATGATTTTTCTTCTCCCATGATGGGTACTAACGGCACAAAATGCAAACGAATCACGCAGAGGGGAGGTCTCCAGCCAGCCGTGGCTCCGCGCCAGGCAGCGACGTGTTATTGGTCAAGCGCTGACTGAGGCAGTACGGGTTCCATGGAAAGAGTTCTGGTTCTGGAGTCAGGTCTGAGGGTCACCCTAGAGCTGCCTCGGCCTCTACGTGGCCTTGAGCAAGTACATAATCTCCGTGAGCCGTGGCATGAAGACTCTCTGAAAACAGGGTTTTCCCACCTAGAAAATGAGAATTGCTGAGAGGTCCGTAGTGTGGAAAAGCAGCTTTATAGTGTAAAGTGCTGCACGGACCTAGGTCGAGCCACTTCCCCACTGTCCCCTGAGCCTTGTCACCCAGCTGTCCTCAGGCAGCCCCTACTTGGGGCCCGTTCGGGTTACTGTGGCTGCATCCATACCATCACGAATGCACTTGCATTAAAAAACAACCACATTATCGTGCTCAGAGATTCTGTTGGTCAGGAATTCGAAAAGTGTGCAGCAAGAATGTCTGAGGTCTCCGCCAGAAAGAGTCTAAGAGCAGAGGCACTCAATGACCGGACTCTGGGATCGCTGGGGACCTGTTCACTCACACGTCTGGCTGCGGGCCGCGCCTCACCTGCAACGGCCAGAACTCCTACCTGCACACGGCCTCTCCAGGGACTGCTTGGGACCCCTCACAGTACGGTGGCTGGGTTCCAACAGCAAGTGTCCCAAGGGAGCCAGGTGGGAGATGTGCTGCCTTTTATGACCTGGCCTCAAGAGTCACATTGCATCCCCTCAGCTGTAATCACACATCGGCTCAGATTCACGCAGAAGGAATACTGGCCTCCAGCTCCAGCTGCAAAGTCCCATTGTAAGAATAGCACCTGGGATGAGAGATACTGTTGCAGTCATTTTTGGGAAAGTCAACCTGCCAGAGGGTCTGAGTCACTCGATGAATTAACAAGCTGGTAAGTTAGAATTTTGGACCAGAAATGAAACTTGACAGATGTTATGCCCCTCCTGACTCCAGGTGTCCACTGAGACAATCACAACTTATGCCCATGTCAGGAAACCTGGCCAGCGCAAAGTTTAGAGTAGGACGTGTCCGGGAGGGTAGGGAGCAAACCGCACACCTGCCCCTTCCTCCCACCCCTGACCTGTCTGCCTCCCCCGAGACCTGAGCTAGTCTTGCCATTTACATCGCCCTATTTTCCAGAATAATCTCAGCCTCCCATTCTGTGGGCATTGCTCCCCAGGGTCAGCCCCTTTGAAGTATTTGCAGTGTATCCTTGCTTCTTAAAATGTGTTCCACCGAGAGCAACACTGGCATTACCTGGGAACTTATTAGAAATACAGAATCTCTGACCACACCCTAAACCTACGGAATCACAATCTACATTTTAACAAAATCCCCACGTGATTCTAATGCTTCTTACAGCTGGAACAGCTCCAGAGGAGGGGAAAGAGAATTTGATTTGAAAAACGCACGCAAATGGGTTTCAATTCCGGCTTTGTCCATTTATTAGCTGGGCAAACTCAGGCAGATTATTTTACCTCTCTAAGCTTCAGTTTCCCTAATAACTGGGTGTCACAGCTGCCTCAGACGGGGTGAGTGTGTGTGAGTGTGTATGTGTGTGTGTGTGTGTGTGTGTGTGTGACTCCCAGGGCTGGTAGCCCTTCCAAGTTCAACTCTGAGGCTCAAGCACAGCCTTCAGCCCTCCCCCACCTCGGCTTGGCCCAGACCTCTCCCCAAGTTTCCCTTCTTCCATGAGGTCCATCAGGAGCGGCAGGAGTCTGGCTGCATGGTCAGAATTACAGGACGATGGAAAGACAGACATCCCTTCAGGAGCCACCAAAGCGTAAGGTTCAGGCCTGAGCCCCCCTCCTTGAGAGATGGGAAGGGCTCAGGGGGCCTGCTCTCCTATGGAGATGTTATTTATTTCTCTAATAGACACTGTTTCTCACCCACTTACAGGAGTTCTGGCTGGGGCCCCTGTCGCCCTTCAGACTCTGGAAATTAGGTCAATCCCTCCAGAACTTACTTGCACTGGGCAACCTGCCTGGTAGGGGCAACAAGGGGGCCCTGCCAGGGACAGGGGCTCAGGGAGGATTCACAGAACCCGGTCCCTGCACCCAAGGACAGTCACCAAGGTCACTGAGCTTCTCCCACTGCCATCACCCAGGCCTTCCAAGCTCCAGGTGTGTGTGTTGGGAAGTGCAGGGAGTGGGGGGCAGTGTTACATAGAAATCATACATCAGTACCATCCTGGAAAGCAGAAGAAGGGCTGCTAAAAAATGTTAACAGGATAATAAAATATTCATATCCCTAAGCCTTTATTTAAAATATGCACCAAAAGGATTCCATCCTTCCCTCACACTATAAGCTTTCAAGTAAAGTTTAAAAAAAAAAATTGTAGGGGCGCCTGGGTGGCACAGTGGTTAAGCGTCTGCCTTCGGCTCAGGGCGTGATCCCGGCATTATGGGATCGAGCCCCACATCAGGCTCCTCCGCTAGGAGCCGGCTTCTTCCTCTCCCACTCCCCCTGCTTGTGTTCCCTCTCTCGCTGGCTGTCTCTCTCTCTGTCGAATAAATAAATAAAATCTTTTAAAAAAAATTGTAAGTACAGATTAGTTCTTACTCTATCAGTACTGATAGCCACAAGTCCTTCCTTAGATCTAACTTAAGTCTTACTGCTGTATGTAACCTGCTACTAACTGCCCAGCACCGTGAGCACAATAACTTCTCAGCAAGTACACAGTGGGTTGTGGTTCTGGAAGACTATCCCCTGAGGAGGCAGACAAATCTCTCCATATCTTTTGATTTTCATTCTTTAGGGTCAGGTCCAGCCGTGTTAAGGGTCTTGCTAAGCCCAGCCAGCCTCCTTCCCAACCTAGAGTCTAGACAATCAGCAATGCTCAAACTGACCTTCAGAGGTGGGCACAGCACCGTGGGGACGTTTGATATATTTTTTCCCAAAGGAAATTGGCGTGGAGGCTACCTAGTGAAATAGAAGTAAAAACTAGGGAAATACTAGACCACAGAGATCAGGGACTTTCTGGAAGGTGTATGTTATGGAAAATGATTCTGCTATTAATTGGCAGGATGACCAAGCTTCCATCTCACTTCTGGACCTTGGCCTTTATGTCAACATCTAACGGGTCTGTCTGTCAGCTGTCCTCTATAGCCTGGAAGGTCAAATCTTTGCAATTCTACAGACACTGTCCTCCACAGTCATTTATTAGAATATCTGAGAACATTCCAACAGAGTGTGCAAGCACTATGTAAATGTTAATAACAATAATTCTCAGCAGAGGCACCAGAATTCAGCATCCTGGGAGGTCACCCAAGGGTCCTTGGAGTGGGGACACAGAGGTCCAAGCTCAGCCTTCTCTGACTCACCGTGGGCCTGTGGGCCAAGTGCCCCTCCCAGCCCAGGCCTGTGAGAGGAATCCATCATCCCCGCCTCCTACCTGATGGAGGAGACACGCCAGAGACCAACTGATTAAGTGAGCTCTGGGTGCTTGGAGCGGGAGATGCTGGCGGCAGATGCCCCGTGGGGGAGCCAGGCCTCCTCCACTCCGTCTGGCTGATCCACAGCCACATAATCTGGTTAATACAGATGAGCTCTGATGAGTTTATCCTCTATCCTCACAGAGCTATGTAAGGGCCAGATCCCCTGGCCAGACTCGGGGAAGCCCATCTTAACAGGAAGGGCTTGCTCTGGGCACTTGCAAAATGGGGCCTGGCTTTGGATTTAAAGGCAAAGGTTAAAGGGGTCTCGGATAGTGGGGTGGGAGTGCTCAGGTCCCTTCTGTCTCTAGGTGATTTGGGGGACTTGCTAAACTTTCATCCCAGACTGAGGGCTGATTGTCGGCTAGAGTATGAACAGGCCACATTGACTGGCTGAGGGGTCAGTGTCCATGACCCGTGGCTGACCAGGTCCCCCTCCTGCCTTGCCCAGAACTGCCTCCACCTTCCTGCAAATTCTTCCCTACCTTCTGTCCTAGCTTCATGGCTCAGTGTCAGCTCTTATGGAGAGTGCTATCTAACCTTCCAACATGCCAGAGTCTCCCATCCATTCAAATGGATGTGCCCATGGGACAGCATCCTCTTCCTTCTAGGAGCTGCCATCAGAGGCAGAGGAGGACAAGAAAAGAACAGGAGGGGAAGTTTGCATGCCCAGGGACCCAGCGTGGGGGTGGTTGGGAGAACAGAGGAGAGGAATTCTTGGTAGACCTGAAGAGGTGGTCATTAAGACAGACGGGGACCTTTGCAAGGTGATATCTGTTCTTCACAGATGCCAAGTCAGATAGTTTGGGTATCTGCCCAAGGACCCAGCTCATGGGAGCTTTCCTAAGAGATGCTATAAATCCATGTGTGTCATTCCACATATGCATATATGCATTTCACATATGCATATGTGTGCATCTGTGTGATGCAAGAAGAAGAAAGTTCACACTGACCACTACAAGAGTTCCTATACAGGATATGCACACTGAAGTTTCCAGAACTCCTTCCCTCCCGCCTGGCCTGCCTCACACTCCAGGGTATGTTCTCTGTGTTCTCCCCACCACCACCACCCCCAGTCAAAACATCCAGCCCTGAGGTCTCCAGCTCACTTTTCATCTGTAGCTCTCCCTGGGGACTGTTTTCCAGGGGGCCCTGTTAGAGCAAGCTCATGTATACAATAAACGGAGTCAGTCAGCAGCAGCTGGCGAATGTTTTCAATGAGTTGGAAAATCAGGTTGAATGTATCATGAAATATGGTGCTTACACCGAAGCCCAGACGTGTGGGCTAAG
Source organism: Ailuropoda melanoleuca (assembly GCF_002007445.2). NCBI lineage: Eukaryota > Metazoa > Chordata > Mammalia > Carnivora > Ursidae > Ailuropoda > Ailuropoda melanoleuca. The sequence goes on along the minus strand of NC_048218.1, from coordinate 192,166,707 downwards.
TGCTTTGTGATTAGGCCTGCCTTTACCCATTCCCATCAGCCCCTTTGCCTCGCCCCTCCTCCTCCAGAGTTTTTAAAGTTAAAACCTGCCTAAGTATTTTATTAGTATCTCGTAAGAGACGCTGCTTCGGGTAAACAGTTCTTTTCCTTGGGGCCCCGTGTGATCTCTGGCTTACAGCAGGTGTGTTGGCTTGTGCACGGGCATGACTTGAGGAGTGCATCCTTGCGTGGTGCAGGGGCTGAATAAATGGTTACTGACAATGCGAGTGTCATCGCGCTTGCCTTTCTTGTTGCGTGTTTGTGCATCACACACAGCTTGGCCTTCGAAGCTGGATGTGCTCTATTTTCAGCTCCTGAATGTCTTCAGATGTTATATTCTGTCCAAATAAACGGACAGACAGGACATTCAGATTGCTACCAAGATGTACTTTCTTAAAAGTACAAAACCTCCTCGCTCAGCCCCCCAACAGCCTCAGGACTTGGGGCATGGGGAGGTCAAGTCTGTAAAGGTCAGCCCTCCACTTCCAAGCAGGTGCAAATGAATCCAATGCACTCTGCCCTCCTCCTAAACTGTCTCTTCCCTCCCAGCCTCCTCCTTCTTCACTTTCCCTTCTCCAAAGAGCCAGATGTTAGACGTGTTTGACAAGGGTCCACACGGCACAGACACAAGTATGGGAGAGGGCCACGGAAACCATCTCTAGGCTTTCATTTCTTGGATGAGGCGACTGAGGCCCGGAGCTGCTGAGATTACCCCCGTGTGCCCAGGGAAGGCAACAGAGAGCCAAAATCAGAGCCGGGGTTTCCCCAGCCTTTTCCACAACTCTGCCCTGGGTGGGGGAAAAACCATTTCACAGGCTCTTCCCCACTCCCAACTCAAGCCCCACCTACGTCAGAGCATCTGGATAAAGTGAGTGTGACCCATGAGTGTCACCAGTGAGTGAAATGACTCTAGCATCCGACCTTGGCTAACCGTCACCCAACTGCTCTCCAGAATGTAAGGACTTCGCAGGGATTCTTTCTCCGGTGGGCAGGAAGTGGGAGCTGAAACACAGGAGCGTCTCTGGACCTCTCGTGTGACTTAACTGGCAACCTCAGTCTGCACACACCCGCAGGCCTGTGGCCATCAGAGTGCCCGTGCCAGCATCACCCACAGAAGGAAATGAGGAGATGCAGGCACAGAATCCCAGCTCTTAGCCCTACAAGGGGTTGAAGAAATGACTCTCTAATCCAATCCCTCGCATTGGGCAGGAACTCTGCACACAAAGGCTTGATCACGTGCCCGGGGTCACACAAATAGGCCCAGTCGGTGCTTTGCATTTCTAGAGCATGCTTCTGTTTGCAAACCCTTCCCATCCTTTCTCCCACTTAGAGTTGGGCCTTAGACACTCCCATGAGAGCAATGCTGGGGAAGGCCATGGGTCTGACCTGCTCGCAGATAAAGACACTATTCGAGATGACTCACCCACGTGGCCAGCAGTGTCTCCACAAGCCCAGCTCAGCTATCTCTCCTCTTTGCACCACACCCTACCCTTCACCTCCTTCACTGGAGATGGAGCAGATGTTAGAGACACGTAGAGGGAGGAAGCAGGGACACACAAGTGTGCCCAGGCTTTTCAGTCTGCCTAGGACTACCCTCCCCGCCACACACACACACACACACACACACACACACACACACACAAAGCACTGCTCTCCCCCACCTTCTGCACCCAGCCCCTGAAAAGCCAGACTGACCAGGGGGCTGCAGCAGGGACAGGATTCTTCTCCAAAGTCAGGAGCGCCCTCTGCTGTTAGCATGGAGAATTGCAGGGCCCCAGCTGGGGTTCAGCAATTGATTGTCCTTCGAAAATAAAGCGCCTGGCCTGCATCCTGCCAGAGAAAGAATTTACAGAAAAGGGTCGATAGAAATGGAACCAGCACCCCTTCCTTTGCCTAGGTGTCTGAGCTGAGTCTCTCCTCTGAGGACTTAAATGGGGAGGTTGTGGGAATCTGGAAGAAGAAAGAATAGGGGCTACCTTAAATCTTTGGAGGAGAATACTTTCATTTGGGATTTAAGGCAAAGGTCAAAGCCTTGGCCCCCTCTCCCCTTTGTCCTCTCCATGTATGTCCGGAAGCTCCTCTCAGTTCAAGGACTGAACTGTGCCAATGGAGTAAATGGCCCAATAAGGAGCCCCCTAGGAGCTACAGCACCTGTGAAAATTTTACTGTCACTTTGCCAGCCTAAAAGTTACAAAATGTTCACTTTGGCAACTTTGAGCCTGGGTCAAAGTATCGTGTAACCCAGGAAGAGTACAGGACTAGGAAACATGAGAACTGTTAGTACTACTGATTACTTATCTTTATGCCTGTTTTCTCACCTGACAAATGGGCCTTATAACCCCTGCCTCACAACTCAGAGCTATTCCTGGAAAATTCAGTTATGTAACAGATATGTTGCAGCGTTAATTGATGGTGACTGTCGCCCTGCTCGGTTTTCCTTCCTAAGAATGGGTAGCCATGGTAGGAAAGTGGGGAACAGAGCCAAGGCCATCTTCCCTGTGCTTCTTCCCTGCCTGGACTCCAATGCTGAAATGTCAATGGATGAATCTATCTTAGCTTTTGACAATAATCACCAGATTCCCACCTTAAGGCAAGACATTCTAACAGTTGTGTAAATAAAAATGTTTTTGGGGGGCGGGGGCAACACAGTCAATGAAAATCAGGTGATCCCCTTAGGCATCGGTCTCCTGGCAAGCAGGGCTGGGAACCAGGGACAAGCTGGCTCCAGAGAATCTAGAAGGACTAGGGGAGGGGACTGCTGCTGAAGAAAGGCAGGAAGGAGCAGGGTCAAGGTCCTGGGGACAGCACAAGGGCCCTAGAGTAGGGCCATTGGGGTAAGGAAGGAGGGAAAGGACAGCTTTCTCTGAGTTTAGAATGTTCCTGGGGCCAGCCCTGAGTTGACTTCACCTGGCTCAGAGGTCAAGAGCATGGGCTTCACGGCGTTGTGGGATCGAGCCCCACATCAGGCTCCTCTGCTATGAGCCTGCTTCTTCCTCTCCCACTCCCCCTGCTTGTGTTCCTTCTCTCGCTGGCTGTCTCTATCTCTGCCAAATAAATAAATAAAATCTTAAAAAAAAAAAAAAAGAGCATGGGCTTCAGTGAGAACTAGCTGCAAGGTGGAATTCCTTCTGTCCCTTGTGCCTGGGCCAGTCGCTGAACCTTCACTGACCTCATCCATACACTGAAGCCATTACATCTGCCTTGATGCAGGTAAATGGTTTCATCAGCAAGCAGCATCTAGTAAGTGTGCACAAATTATTATTGTTGTCATTATTGGCGTGATCACTGTCATATCTTATTATGACATATCTTATTTTCTGCATGACGTTCCTTTATTTGAATTTCAGTTTTCTCATCAACAAAAACGAGGATGATCTTTGTCCCTTCGTAGCGCCCAGCGTTGTGGTGCGGAGAGAGAGAGGTATCCCAGGTGCATCTGCGGAGGAAGGATCCAGAGGGACCCAAAATGCTATTATTGAAGGCTAAATGTTCCGTGGCGAAAAGCTGCTGTAGCAATCTTTGCATCCACTTGATTTGAATGGGCACATTACTGCAATGTCCCAGTGCTGCAGTCAGCACGGGAAGGTTGAGCTATTTGTAACCACGAGACGTATGAGCAGCATAAAGATCAAATGGTAGAGGGAAGCTCATCTGGCTTACCTGAGAAAACAGGGCTATTTGCTCTGAACACGACTGGAATTGATCCACGGCCACCTGCCTCAGACAGCACTGCCCAGGGCTTCCCGTAGGGAGCGCAAGAGAGACGAAGTAGGGCAGGGAGAGAGGACAAAGGCAAGCAGACATGCATCCTGGTCGGACGCCAGGAGACAGAGAGAGAAAATCCAGTATGGCTCCGACTCCAGTGCCACAACGAACACTAAAAGTCCTGTCTTCCACCTGTTGCTCTGAGAACACCATCTGCCCTCCACAAAGCTTCCCAGACCCCCTCAGATCTGGACTGAGTGCCTCATCCTTGGATTCAAGCTGTTCGGTGAGCAGCCCCAGGCTATTTCTCTTCCTGTTCTTGTCCAGAGGACAGAAGACCCCAAGGCAGCAGGTCTCCAAGGTTCAACCGGATGGGAGAGTAGTGGGGGGTGATGCCCTGGACTGGACTTGGGAGGTGGCAGGAGGTAGAAACAAGACAGGCAGGACAGAAACATGTCAAGACCCTCCTAAATGTCCCCTCACACCTCGGGCTGCCTTTTAGTCACACTGAGCCCTCTCCCACCAGGTAGTCCCTTCTTCATCTGCTGGCTCCTCCAGCTTCCCCTATCAACACCTCCCTTGATGTTCACTTGAAACTGTTTCCAGTACTGAGAGGGGGCTGGGAGGGACATCATCTGGCCTAAATCTAAGTCCCCACAGGATGATCAGCCTCGCCTTGGTTTTGTCACCTGTAAAATAACGGTTATCGATGCACTCCGAGGACCCCACTCGCCACTAATGTTCTAACGTTCTCAACCATGCCCCCTCTTCCAGCACCGCATGTGGTGCCCATCCCCACTCACACTCAGGGCTCAGGGCTTCATCTCCTAACCTTCTCTCTCAACTTAGTGTCCCTTTGCCCTCCGACCTAGCAAGGGCTGTGCCCTTCCACAGTGACGTTCTGATGGTCACCTCTTCCACCCCTCCCCCGCATGCTATCACACTCAGAATTGCCTCCTCACCCATTCCCACCAGCCCTGCTGCTTCATTTCACTCCCTTCTCTTCTTGTGGCAAAATATACAGAACATGATATTTATCATTTTAACTATTTGTAAGTATATTATTTGGTGGCATGAAGTACATTCACAGTGTTTTATATGAGAACCACTATCTATATGACAAAGTTTGTCATCATCCCCCACATAAACTCTATACCCACTCCCCTGATCCCCATCTCCTGTAACCACTATTCCACTTCCTCTATGAATGTGTCTATTCTAGATCCTTCATACAAGTGGAATCATACAGCATGTGTCATTCTGTTTCATTGAGCATAATTTTTTCAAGGTCCACTCATACTGGAGCATATATCAAACGTCCATTCCTTTTCGTGGCTAATACTCCACTACATGTATATGTCACATTTTCTTTATTTATCCATCTGTCGGTAGACAGTGGGTTGTTTCTACCTCTTGGCTGTTGTGAACAGTGTTCTACAAACATGGATACACAAATATCTGTTTCCCATTCCCTGGGGTATCACCTAGGAGCAGAACTGCTGGGTCATATGGTAGTTCTCTGTTTAACTTTTTGAAGAACTGCCAAACTTTTTTCCCAGGTGCTGAATCATCTGATATTCTCACCAGCAACGTACAAGGATTCCAACTTTCTCACACCCTCACCAACATTTGTTATCTTTGGGTTTTTTATTATAACAATCCCAGCAGGCATTCCGCAGATTCATGCCACTCTTAACACCCCTCAACACCCAAGATATTGTAGTTCTGTCTGATAAGGGTCCTAATCTTACAGCGTGTTAGATACAAAAAATGCAGTTTGAGCGAAAGCTGCCAGAGGGTGGGAACTGTGTATGAGTCCCTAAAGACTGCCATCTTGGTCTTGGGCATTAGGCGGTGCCCAAGGGTGGCATGCAGTGGGCATGATGACTGTTTTGCTCATGGCTGTCTGCCTTAGGCCCCAGAGTCCAGCTGCGTCAGGCTGTTCCGTTGACAGAAGCTGGGATGTCAGAGGACTCAAAGACAGTTTTCAACGAATGGGGAGAAAAAGGACTAAAAAGGGATTAAAAAAAAAACCAGTTAGACAACCCTGAGTCTAAAAGGGCAGGGCCCAAGAGTGAACACTGGGAGAGAAGAGAGACTGACGGAGAGAGCTTGTTGCACAATCAACTCTCGGGAAGGGCACATTCTGCAAGCTCCTTTTGAACGTCTGATTCCTCTGCCTCACAGATCTGAGCTGGAAAATTGCAGATTCTGCTGCCGGACTCCCTGTCACCCTAGCTCCATTTCCGCTGTAGTAAATTGAGGGGATACAGTTTCCCCTGAGCCTCCTGCTGGGGGCCACAGGCAGCCTCAGGTGCCCCCAGGAACTCCAGCTCAGGCCCCAGCAAACTGGAGAATACAGCTGTTGTCATTGTCACTGGGGGTCCTTCGGGAGTGCAGACTACCCCAAAGAGGGAGGGCACGGGAAGAGGGCTGCAATGGGACCCGTGTGGTCCAGTTAACCAGTCAGTGGCTACGTCCCTATTTCTTCTTGTCCAGACGGCCATGGGAAAAGCCAAAGAGATGTTCAGAAGCTCCCTCCCCCAGGGTGGGCTACAGGAGACGTATGGAGAGAGACATGAAGAACATCAGCGGGACAAGAGAGGGAGCAGACAGCAGGCACGCATGGGGGCAGAGGCAGGAATGGCACACTGGTCACGTGTAAATCGACCGTGTAGGTCTAAATGGCCAAGCTTTCTCTCTCTGGTTCCTTCTCTCTTTCTCTCTCTCCCTCTCTATTCCAGTTACTATCAAAGCAAAATTTATGAAGGGCTCGAGGCATTGGATATTCCTTGTATTTCAATCTAACTTTTTGCAATCTCAAGTGAACAGCTTGGCTGCTTCTGCCTGTCAGGGAATTTAAATTGCAGATGGGACGGTGAGCCAGCCGCCTAGCACAGGAGCGGGCCCCGCTGGTGCGCACCATCATTGCCTAGCAACCAGGCTGGGGAGAACTTTCTGAAGCAGCAGAAATTCCACTCTGGAAAGTGCCCTTGACCCAAGGCACCTCATGGGGAAAAAGAGGGAGTTTGCAGAGAGGAGACCCAGCCAGGTAAGAGGTCTGCTCATGTCACCATGGGGGTCAAGGAATGCGGCCAGGGAACCAACCAGCACTGCTCCCCACCGCTGCCATCATTAGTGTATCTGTCTTTGACATCTAATTCCCACTGTTCTCCACAGGGCTTTTGACATTCCATTGTCTTAGAGATGGTTTGAAAACCAAAGATGCCTTCCTTTTTCTCTATGTGCTCCTCACACCTCACACACCAACGATGACTGGAGAGAGGCAGGAATGAATAAAGCCAACACGCTAACACTCACACACCAGGTGTACATACACACAATCACATGCATACATAGGCGCTTATGCTGCCGAAGACCTGACCACCAGCAAATGCCCACAGCAGGCTAAAAGGAGGAGAAAACCCATTGAATCTGCTTCCATTTGGACCTCACTGCTCCAGGATGGAATGTATACGATTATGGTCTTCCGCCGTGATCAGTCAGTGTTGACTCAGTAAAGCGTCTGCTGCACTTAGCATCCTAGTCTGAAAGGAAAGAACACCCCAAACATGCTTAATATCGTAACCAAGGCATATGCTCCTACTTAAATAATCAGCTTTGAGAATAAAATGTAAATAGTAGTGTGTCCATTTGGCAAAGTGAGCACATACTGGTGTTCCGCTAGTGCGAGGCCTAACATACCCTCCACACACACTTGAGGAGAGACATTCCCACATCAGACACCCCTCTCTAGCCCGTGTCCAGGAGACAGCTAATGTATTTACTGGCTTCCTATTATAGGTTGAATTGTCCCTCTCTCTCCGAGACAGAGAGAAAGAGAGAGAGAGAGACGTTGAAGTCCCAACTCTCCAGTATCTCAGAATGTGACCTTATTTAAAAACAGGGTCATTGCAGATGTCATTAGTTAGAATAGAGTCACCCTGGCATAGGGTATCCAATATGACTGGTATCCTTCTAAGAAGACGGGTGGCCACATGAGGACACAGAGACACAGGGACAAAGCCACATTGAAGAGAAAGGCAGTTTGGAGCGATGCACCTGCAAGCCAAGGAAAGTCAAGGATGGATGGCCACCACCAGGAGCCAGGAAAAGGCAAAGAAGGATACCCCCCTCCAGGTTTCGGAGGGAGCGTGGCCCTGCCGATACCTTGACTTTAGACTTCCAGCCTCCAGAACTGGGAGACAACATAGTTCTGCTGTTTTCAGCCACCCCGTTTGCAGCCCGAGGAAATAATACAGTTCGCTTTTCATTATTCTGTTGAAAGGGTCCAGAAAGGCCCATTTGCTGACAGTGACAGCTTGGTGTGACATAGGAATGAGTCTGCACACAGGACAGAGCTCGGCCTTCTGGATGCAGAGGCTGACATGGAGCTTGAGGGCTTAAAAACCTTTGCGACATGGGCCAGCAACACGGATGTTGACTTTTTGGCTAAAAACGGTGATTTTTTCATTAAACATCTGTTCAGTAGACAATCCGTGGCCTTCCAGCATACTGTGGGGGAGCAGTGCTCTTCGAAGTGCTGAGCCTGGCGGGGAGCCTTGTCTTCCTCAGACCTATCCATCCCCCTCACTGGGCACTCCTCAGATGCTACCCAGTTCAGTCATTTAGAACTGCTCCTCCAGGACAGTGAACATCCTCCAGGGCTGACGCCATGCCATGTCCTTCAGCGGATCCCATAGAGTGCTGTGCCTTTAAGGGGTGCTCAATAAATGCATGGTAAATTGATGGATGAGGCAGAAAAACATAAAAATCATGATCAGCACAAAACTCCTAGTGAGCCATCAATGGGATTAGCACCCAACCCACTTATTTCTGAATTCTTATTACTCCTGTATTATCTTATTAATGCTGTACCCCCAATCAACATGAAAATAATTGTTATGGTTTTTTCTTTTAACTCATTCAAGGTATGTTCACATTGGATATCTGATGGAGTTCCATGAGATGGGACTACTGGGTGTGATCAGCCCTGAGGTCAGAGACTGAGACAAAGGTGGGATCCAAGCACCAGACCAGTGAGGAAGCTGGACATGGAAGCAATCAAGAGTTGGGAGAAGATGGTTCTAGACCCTCTCATCTCCCCTGCCTGGTCGTCAGCCCGGCAAATGAAGGTATTTGTGCCTTCGGCATTCTGCATATGACTCCTTGGCCTCTGATCTCCCAGCTGTGGTAGACAAAGGAAAGTGTCACCCAGCCCTTCATCCAGAGTCAGCAGAGCCCCCCTCCCATAGCCAAAAGCTCCTCCCAGGTCAGCCTCAGCTAAGGGGACCGAGCTAGGCATGGACATTGAAGGCCAGGTCGTTTGTCCCCAGGAGCGTTTCTCACTCTAGAGTCCCCAGGCATCTGGGGACCCACATCACAGATTCAGTTCAACTTGTTCTTCTTCCCAACCCTAATTCCTCCTCCTTCCTCCACAGGGGTGCTAATCCCTAAAAATCATCTTGCAGCCCAAACTCCGCCCCAGCATCTGTGTCCAGATGGTCCAAATTGCAAACCAACTCACTCCTCTGCAGCCTTTTTTAAATTGTGGTAAAACACACATAATACAGAATTTACCACTTTAAGCACCTTCAAGCGTACAGCTCAGAGTCAGTAAGTACATCCGCATCGCTGTGGGACTGTCACCTCCATCCATCTCCAGAAGGTTTTCAACTTCCACGACTAAAACTCTGCCCCCATTAAAGACTAACTCCCCACTTCTCCTCCCCCAGAAACCACCATTTGACCTCTGTCTGTATGAATTGGATGACACGAAGTATCTCTTGTAAGTGGAATCGTATGTATTTGTCCTTTTGTGTCTGGCTCGTGTCACTTAGTGTGATGTCTCCAAGATCCAACCACATTGTAGCAGGTGTCAGAACTCCCTTCCCTGTTAGGGCTGAGTGATACTCCGTGGTACGTATGCACCACATTCAGTTCATTCGTCCCTCCGTCAATGGACACTTGGGTTGCTTCCACATTTAGCTATTGTGAATCATTCTGTACATATATGTTTTTTTTTAATCTCACACCAGCTCACCCCCACATACAAATGGGCTTTCTTAGCCCCTCTGGGGATGACCAAGAGCTAAGAGGAACGGCAGGCATCTTCAGAATGTCCTAGTCGTAAGGTAAAAAGGGGAGACAGCTCCAGCCCCCACTGCCTCAAGCGTGGTGAGCTGGCAGCGTCCGGGGCACAGACACAGGTATACACAGACAGACAGGCAGTATTTGTTTTCCAAGACGCGAAAAGTACACAAGGTGAGAAGTGAGGGGAAAGCACCAGGGCAGGCTAGAAAGGGCTCATGTCCTCGGTCCTTTCTGGACCATCTTTCCCCTATAACACTCCCCGCGACATTCCCTGCAGAGGTGACAGGAGGTGAGCAAGGGGCTCTCCACCCTGCAGTTTGCCTTGTCCAGCACCCCCTATCCACAGAGCCAGGGAGAGACCGAGGAAGACTGATATATTCAAAATAATAATCCCTGACCTAAAGAAAAAACGATTGAATGCATTACCCCAACAACTTGGAATGCCTGATATGCGCCAGGCACAGTGCTAGGCATATGCCAGTTTGGCACTGAGATCCCCTTTCCACCAGCTGGAGGACCCACTCCCTGCATTTCCAAATAGAACTGGGCAGAATAACCCAACCAAGCACAGGATAAGCGCCCGAGTAGGGATCCTTTCCAGGGGTAGACTGTCCCTCACTACAGACCCTCTGTTCCTTGACTCTCAGGGCACTCCCCAATTCCTCTGCTCCATCTATCCATCCATTCATCCATTTAGTCATTTCATAGCTGTCCTTTCATCTGCCAGGCACCATGTGGGGGAAGAAAGGTAAGAAGGCCTGCCCAGGCAGGCAAGAGGAACCCCACAGACACACGTGATGAAAATGTTGCTCGGTGATGAAGACCTGCTCTCATCTCAAAACTCCAGTATAGCCTCTGGCCCAAGTCCATGTTGTCCCCTGCCCATGCGGGGTCAGCGATTAGCAGGCTTGGGAGTGCTACTTCTGGCTGCTCTCAGTCAGACGTTGGGCTGATCAGCATTGTTCAACCATCAACAGAGCAGGGGGCCAGCATCAACCTTCAGAGAGGCTCTCCACTATGTCCCTCAAACCCACCTCTGCACCAAGCCGCCCTGAGGAAACCTCAGGGACCACCCATCCAAGCAGGGACTTGGCTGCCAGTTATCATCTCCGAAAGGAAGGGAAAATCCAAACTGAAAGCATTCGAGCTTCCCCTCTGTCCCAGAAATCCCACTGCCTGTCACACGCCAGGCATGATGTACAGGGATAATAAGGTGCCTTGAATTACCCATTAAGCGCTGTCAGCAAATCACATGATTTCTTTTTTAATATTGCACATATCTGGCCCCTGGAAAATGAGGATGATGCCATCCCCCCACCCCAGCTGGATGATAAACAGGGAGGTACTGCCCCTCCCTCAGAGCCATCTCTGGGCAAAGAAAGGAAGAGGGAGAGACGGCCCACATGTGCGTTCCTGCATCTCATGCTTCGTGCCTGCGCTCCTCTGGTTGCCTTAACAGAGAAGGGAGGGTTCCCCAACTACCCTACCTGGTACCTCCCTCCAGCCAACTCTCATGGCTTCCTGGACAGCACGGCTGCTGCATAAATGTCATGTGTTCAGAGCCACCTTCCCAACTTCCCCTTCTAAACCAGGTACCCTCCACGATTCTCCCTCCAAACCCCTGCATTTCCATTCCAGCATCCCACCTGTCTGCTTGTTCAGTGCAACACTCATGAGACACCATGGCCTGTGAGGGCAGGAACCGTGGCTATCTTGTTCACAATTCAACCAGAAGGGCCTAGAACATTGCCTGGCACACAGTAAGCACTCAGGAACCATTTGCTGAGTAACTTCATAGAAATGCTCAATAAACGCTGCTCCAGTGAGCTGAGCCACATTTCCTAGGAAACCAGAGCGTCTAGAACTTCAGTGTGCATCAGAATCACCTGGAAGTTTGGTGTCACCAGTGACCACTGGGTCCGACCCCCAGGTTCCAATTCAGTAGGTCTGGGGTGGGAGGGTTTGTGTTTGCATTCCCAATCAGCTCCCAGGGGACTGCAGTGCTGCTGGTCCAGGGGCCCCACTGGGAGAATCCCATTCTGAGAGAATTAGCCATAAATGCAGGTACCCTTTTTTTCCTACCCTTCTGCCTTCTGGTCAGATTTATCGGTGCTGTCCACATGAATACAAGTGACAGAAGCAGAAAACTGGGCTTTTGGGGACCAGTCTGCCCAATCAGAATAAAATTATTCTTATCCCCAATAGTGGGAAAGTAAATTGAGGCCAATGGATGCAAAGCGAGGTGAGTTGTTCAGGAAGTCATGGCAGAAAAGACACAGAACCCCGTGTACCAGATACACAGCCTCCGATTCCGATCATCGAGCTGTACTTTTCTGACACCAACTGTAGAAATGAGTTGGCTTCCAAGTGGCTTATTAGAGAACAAATTATTCCCTGTTTTGCCACTCTTTCCATTTGAGTTAATCTGCAAGTCTAAAGTCCAAGCAGGTGCCAGAGTTATTCCTGCAACTGGCACCAAACTGCATTCAGAAAGCACAATTAGCACTTCGTTAATGTGCCTCAGAGTGGGATAATCTACATATTACCCAAAGGTGGCCGCGGTCCCCGCTGTACTTTACCTTAACGTGCCAACGTCCAGGCTGCCCTGCTAACAGGGCTTTGCAAACCCCAGCATTTGCCAGGGAGCAGTCCCAGCCTCCTCAATTGTGCAGAGCAAGAGGGATGCCCTGCTAATAGAGGCTAAGAATCCAAGACACATTCTCTCTTCTTCCTCCTGTTCTTTCTCTTACTGAAAACTACTCAGTCCACCCACCCGTGGGGGCAGGGAGAAAAGTATGCTCCTGTGCCAGGGCGGAGGGGAGATGCACAGGCCCCAAATGGGGTGCTAGAGCCCAAGTGGGGACAGGAGGGCCCCCACCGAGGGGCCACAGGGGAAGGCTGGCATGGGGGTACTGGAGCTGCAGCAGGGTGAGGAGCCTGAGGGGGTGAGGAAGGAGTCCCTGCAAGGGACAGCCGGCATGGAGTGTGGGAACCTGAGAGCACTGGGAAGGGCTTCGAACCAGGCTGGGGGGACAGAAGGGCAGAGTCTAGGAGGCCAAGTTGGATGAGGAGGGTATCCCAGCGTGCATGTTCTCCCTCTCTCTCAAATAAATAAATAAAATCTCTTCATATATAAATATATATATATATATATATATATATATAAAGAGAAAGGAAACTAAATAAAGCGAATTCTGAGACATTAGGCTGGAATTTGCGGTAGCTCTGTGAACCCATAGTTTTCAGTACAGTGATATATATATATAAATACAGATACAGCTATACAAGTACAGACACCTCTGTGTAAAGATACATGCAGATATTTCTCCACTCTGTCCACCAAGAGGGCCCGGGAGCCACCCCAATACCAATGAGCATGCTTAGCCCCCAGATCCTGGTTTCTCAATATCACTCTCCCCTGAAAGGAACCGGGGTGCTTGGACAATGAGTGATTCCAGCCAGGAGCAGAGATAGTGCACGACGAACCTGGACATCTCATTATAGCAGAGTAAGAAGTACTCAGAGAATGGACACCAAAGCCAACTTGAAAGGACTCCCACTGGGCAATTCTAAAACAATGTATCAAAATAAATTCTGATAGTAAGTTATAATCTATTGTCTAAAATATGAAACCACGAGTTCATAGTAAATAAGTGAACAAGCTGAAGTCTGGTAAGGAATGGGATATATACCTAATCGCAAAATATCTCCAAGCGCCCCTATAACAAAGGAGAAGATCCTTTTGCACTGGAGAAGGGGACAGACACACCTTAAGCAAGAGACACAAGTTAGTGTCAACAGGATCAAGACAAACGAGAGAACCATGTGCCGCCTGCTTAGAGGCAATGCGTCTCATAGATTCTCCCACTCTGAGGCACATTAACGAAGTGCTAATTGTGCTTTCTGAATACGCATTCACAGCATCGCTTCACGCAACTCCTGCCAAAGATGCATGGTCTGAATCTAATCATGAGGAAACATCAGACAAACCCAACGTGAGGGACATTAATCAAAATAGCTGGCTGGGGTCTTCGAAAATGTCAAGGTCTTAAGAGTTAAGAATAAGATTGGAGGTCTGCTCCAGATTCAAGGAGATTGTAGGGACACCACAGTGAAATGCAGGGTGTGAGCTTAGACTGGATCCTTTTGCTACAAAGATCATCACTGGGCCAGCTGGCAAAACTTGATCAGGGTCTGAGGGTGTTAGTGATGTATCCATTTATTTCCTGCCTTCGATGATTGTTTATGGCCATGTAAGAGCATGTCCTTGTTTGTAAGATATATACAGTGTTCATAGGTGATAGGCATTATGTCAGCAACAAACTCTGAAATCATTCAGGAAAAAGAAAGTTGTTTTTTTTTTTTTTTTGCACTGTACTTGGGAGCTTTTCTATATGATTAGGATTGCTTCCAAAAAACCATTCAAGAAGCTATAGCAATGATGACAGCAAAAGATTTGAGTCTCCTGCAGCCAACATTGTCTGGCCATGCTCTCGATGAGCTCAGTCTGCCTGAGGACACTGAGTGAGTCAGCCTCACGCCACTGTGGTGAGGTCATCACGGTTGTGCCCACCATTTAAAATATCCTGAGTGGAAGAGTCGCTGAGGGGAAGTCGGTGGACTCTGCCTTCCTGAGCCCTGCATTGATTTTGGGAAGGTTTCAGGCTACTCAAATTGGAAAGACAGAACCATCTATCACTGACAGGAGCACTGGGTCTTGGGAAGGAGAGCCCTGTCCTGGTGTCCAATCCCATCTCTGGTCCTCATGCGTGTTCGCCCCTTAGGGCTCCACCCTGAGAAGCTTTGTGTCCTCCTCTTCCTCCTGAGGAAGGCTGGCATGGCAGTACTATCTATGCTGGAGCATATCCTGCGAACCAATGTGTTCCTCTCAGGGCTCTGACCTCCTGCATGCCAAGGATGAGAAGCCTCTTTCAGTGCAGACTTGAGTTTGCCATGGTGCGTGTGCCACAGTTGTGAACACAGCAAAGACTGACAGACTGACTCACACCCAGGACAAGGCAAGGGGTCTGAAAACCATGCCGTGAGAAGAGAAGACTAAGGCAAGTTGGGGCATTTCCTTTAAGTATTTAAGGAGATGGCCGGGGAACAGGCTGGATTTTTCTCGTATAGCTCCAGATTAAGAACTACAGCCCATGGAGGAAGATGAAAGGAAGGAATTTTCTAGCACTGGATCTCTCCAAAACAGCCCACATGCCCTCTGTGGGCTGAGACCCTGGCAGTGGGCAGGCAGGCATGGAAAGACCATCTGTAAGGAGAGCTGCAGCTACGACCTCTCCAATGTCAGGATTCCAGGGAAGACCAGCTGATCCTGGCAGGGTTCAGAGTAGGAAGAGGAGCCAGAGGTTCGCTGAGCAGAGTGAAGGTGGCCATTCCTGGGCTTTGCTCAGGCCAGTAGGACAGTCCCACAAAGCCAGAGCACCCCTCTCTTACCAGCAGCACACCCTCAGCTACTCCCCACCCCCACCCTGCTTCTCCAGCGTCTAAGGTGAACAGACACAACATAAATGCTGAGGTCAGGATTTCTGAGAGAGGACCAGGATTTCACAGCACCTCAGTGCATTATGTCGAGGGCTCAGTGGCCTCCCAGCTGTGTGGCCTCCTCCCCCTCCTCACCCCCACCACCACAGAGGCTGTCCCAAATTTCAGCTTGGCCCAGAGTCCCACCTGTTCCCAAATACCTCTGGCCCCTCCGAAAGGCAAGGTGAATCACCTGCCTAATAAACCCCTGGCCTCATCCCTCCATTACCAGTTTCTCCTACTTCAACCCTTGACTCTCTGTCCCTTAAGCATCACACAGGTGAACAAGGTTCAGGCACAAGTTACAGCTCCTAAGTGGAGCAGGAGATGGTGCTCTTCCTCCCACTTCACCAAGAGTGGTGAAAGGATCAAAGGACATCTGAGCCCCTGGAAAGAAAGAGAAGCTGCTGCAAGTTTTGTTGGCATCATCGTAGTTCACTTGGAGACCAAGTTTAGGCCAGCGTGGAAAGCTTTCCATGGAAAAACTTGTCATCCATTGACAAGTCCGGCATATGTATATGTATATGCTGGACTTGTCCAATTTGCATCCCATTTGCATTCACTGCTTCGGCTGCATTGATTAAAAGAGGCAGACACCAAGAGTTTAAGAAGGCAGAGGAAGGGGCTTTTTAATAGCACGTGGAGATGATGTTAGAGCTTACTGGATTGTCACATTGGATACATTATTCCCCAGGGGCCTGAATAAAGAATTAGAGCAGCGAGATCTTATTTGACATCTGATGTTTCAATTTCCCAGGCAACATTATGCCTGTTGAATTTTCAGCTTGGATGCAGTACCAAGCAGACTCAGTGGCCAGCCCCTCCCTTCTCAACACCCCCCACTATGAGTTTTAAGGAAGGCCAGTTCAGATTTATTAGACATTTTTATTATTCAACTTATACCCCACCCAGATCCACTGGTACAAATCACTTTTACAGAACCCATGCATTCATGTCACATATAGTGAGCAGATGTGTGTCTAGGAGTTTATCTAGCAGCAAAGCCCAAAGTTTACAACAACTCACAGCCAGACATTTTTTTTTTTATTTCTGGAAACTACGCTTAATTTACTTATGTACTATTTCTGCCACACTTCACATTGCACAGTATTGCTAACTGAGAACCCCTCTCCGTGGTGTCACCCACCGCAGGTAGAAATGCCCATGAACGTGCCATCGGCAAGAGAGGACAGTGGGCTGGACTGGCAGACCTGAGCCCCGGCCTTGGCATTGGCTCTGCCACTAACTTACTCATAACCTTTGGAAAATTCCCTCTAACTTCCCTGCCTCTGTGATCATACCTGTTCTATTTACTTCACAGAGGAATGGGGAAGAGGTAATGAGATCATGGTTATGAGAGTGTTCAGAAAAATAGGAAATGCCCTAAATCTACGAAGTTAGGCATCGTGCAGTTAGAATCAGGTTTAGAAAAGAGTTTGAACACTGGGCTATAAAGCAAACAGAAGTCTGGGCCATGCTCTGGCCGTACTCCTCATTTTAAGGGAAGAAAGTGGGTAACACAGGATGTCTCGCCTACTCACAGAACAGTGGTGGAACCAGTCAGGTTTGCATGAGACACTGAAGGCTCATGTTATACCTGAATTTCCACCCAAAGATGATCTAGCTTCTGTTTGATTATCTGATCTGACGGTGAGCTCACTTCCTCAAAGGCAACTCCCTCTACCTTCGAAAGGCTTAGGGGCCTTTTCAGAAGGATGAGGAAGGGGAAGAAATTTGTGTGGCCTTTCTTCTTCCAACCACTGGTCCAAGCGATAGTAATGGTACCCCAGAGACCACATCTGCTTCCTCTTCTGTACGGTATTTTGCCGGCTAGGTGATCTCTGTGACACTCCTCTTCCCCAGTCTGTGTATCTCTGGTTTCTTGGTTCACCTCTCATACGAGTGCCTTTGTCATCCTGGTTACCCTGCAATCAACATGCTCTAATTTGTCCAGAACCAGTTCCCGGCAAATCTCTTTGTCGTGGCCACCTTGTCCTTGGCAGCTGACAGGACACTGCGGACCCATTCAGCCACCTTCAGACTGAGCAGCTAATGTCAGCAGCTCTTAAAATTCAGCAGTAAGCCGGGGGTTCAGGCATGGAAAAGCAGAGCTTCCCATGTTCCTAGTCTACCTCTGACACCTTGCAAAAAAACTAAGGCCTTGAAACAACCCAGAGAGGAAGACAGAGCCTTTGGCTTGGCTGGGCACTGGTCAGAGGCTCGCCCTCCTCCCAAGAAGCACCCTGTACTTGTGGAAGATGGAAGGAGAGACCCGTTGCCATGGAGACCATCAGGCAGCCTAGACTGCCTGCAGCCTATGAGGAGAAGGCACTGGGAAGGATCATAGTGAGATGCAGGAATTCACCCATAACTACTACTCAACCCACCACAGGTGGTCACCAAGCCAAGCAGCACCTGGCTGTTTCCATCACGGTCCGGGAGGGGGCATTGCCTGACATGAGCTGTCCTATGTGCATGTGATACATGTGTGAGGTGTGTGTCTGTGCGATGTGTGTGTCCCTGTGTGATGACACAGCATCAATGCCTCCTTGGACCAAGCCTCTTTGTTTTTGGGCACGACAGTGATATTAACTCTCCTGGAGCAGCTGGAGGGTGATGACTTGAGACTTAGCTAGTCACTCCTCTGTGCCCCAGAGTACTCTGCACATGCCTTCATTAGCACTAATTACACCGTGCTCTATTTGTTTACACATCTGGCTCCCCCAATGGAGCAGCTCCAGCCCAGGGGCTCCATCTTGTTTTCATGTCCCTGATTCCCAGCACTACTCTGTGTCCCTGGCACATAGTAGGTGTCCAGTGTAAATGTTGCCTGACTGAATCTCTGTCAAGGACAGGATCAGAGTATGTGGACTGAACACAGCAGTGTGCAAGATCAAGGCTCCATTCGAGAGTCACCCATGGGGCTCTTGTTATCTGGAGGCAAGTGCTGCAAGGCATCATGGAGCACACACCATGAGAAGAACACACAGATTGCGGCCCTCCCTCCCTTGTGGCAGGGACACGGCGCAAAGGCAAGCATGATGTGCTCTGGTTGGTGACCGTGCTCATGACTAGAGGAACCCAGAAGACCTCACCACCAGGGCGTCCACTTTGCAGGTTACCAAGGGAAGGACTCATCTCATTTCACATTTAAATAGTTGTTTTAATTTACATACAGTGGGGTTGTACAAGGTCATGCATTTTTGACAAAATGCATAGAACTGAGTTAACTACTAAGATACAGAACCTGTCCGTCATTGGTCTCTTTTGTTTGGCCTTGTTAAGTAACCACCTATATTTTATCTGGTCCCATTTTTAAGTCATATCCGCTTTTAGAGACCTATAACTAGAAACGGAGTCAGTTCTGTCCAGTAACCTAATCAGATTTGCCCCTCCTTTGAGTCCTACTTGACGTTTCAAAGCAAGGGAGGATGGCACAGGAAAAAGAAGCAAAGTAGGGTATGCACCCACTCACCCTGAGAAAGGAGTTTTCCTCTAGAATCTTCTTTAATCGGAGGGGACATACAAGCCAGAGCCGGAATCCCTTGACAGTGGACTTGGCCTTACACCACTGGTGTACTCCTGAAAAGTTATACCAGATCCCAATTTTATCAAACAAACTATCACTCTGTGTTTCTGCTGGTCATCAATCCTCAGCCCCATCTCCCTCGTTCTCCTACCCACCTGCGCACCCACTCAGGGTTTCACGTAAGCAGAAAATTGAATAAAACTGCTTGCCAATAAACTTGAATGTAGTGGAGAAATTGCTATTATTTAGAGGGAACCTTTAAAAATCATTTCTTATAGGAATAAATATTTCCCTAGGAGAATAGGCATATGTGAGCATTTTTTTTTAAACCACAAAAGGTTGGAATTTGTATATTCACATTACGTTGCTCTTCAAAGCAGTTCTGGGAGATGTTGTTGACTCCTTCCAAGTTTGTTGCTATTACCCGAAACACTGTTGGAACTCTGCCTTGGAAACTGCCTCCGGAGTCAATATATGAGCCACACAAGAAAACCAGCCTCATTTTTCAAGTCACATATGTTTTTGTCAAATATATTTTCCCCTCCCCAATACTTGAGGGCTGGTCTCCATTGATTTTCATTAACCTCATGTCCAACCTCGAGGTCAGGAATAGAGCAGTCAAGCATCATTAATTTGGAATCCACTATTTTGGAATAAGAAATAATGCAGCCAATGAACTTCGGCATACACTTGCTGTTTTTGAAGGAAGGATTTGGTGAGCAAACTAATCATATATGTAAATTTGAAGGAAACTATTTAAAGAGAATTTAACAAGCTCCTCAAGCATTGTCAAGCACACCTTAGATTAAAGCTCCCTTTACAAAACAGATTTGTAGATTCATTACAAATTGTCTTTATTAACCAAAGATATCCCTCCATGGACTTACAGAGAACCTTATTTTGTTGACCTATTTCTTGTAACTCTAGGCATGTGAATGTAATGAAGCTGCATCTCTCTAAAATGATCTCATAATTCAGACTTTCTGCCGCACTCCAGCAAATTCAGACCAAACTTACTCAAGTTAGTCTGAATTAATGAGGTGTGATTATACTAGATCGAACCATACAAAATCAGTGATATTTAACCATTTTGACCTATAAAAACGGCAATTTTATATGACCCAATCTAATATATTTCTTTCCTGGTGCTCCTTTCCAAGGAACGAAAAGCATTCTACATTCCCAGGCTTTCTTTGTATATTTTAAAGATACAAGTAGGAAAATGGAATTGACTGCCCGAGGCCCCGACCCCTGCCCCTCAGTTCACAAGTACAGAGACCAGAAGATTTTGCAGAAGAAAGTCGTTCAAAACAACTGCTGCAAAGTGGGATACAAAGAATACTAAAAAAAAAAAAAAAAAAAAAAAAATTAAAAAAAAGGCCACATGGCCTCTCTACGCCAGTGTGACCCGAGCAGTTGGGCGGGCAATCTAGAAATCACTTCAGGGACAAAACACATCTTGCCTGCCCATAAGTGTAACCCATTAGAGCCCAAGAGACTCGACTCTGTCTGTGTGAACAAAATCTCCAATGTGAGACGCTGAAAGGCTCAGGATAAGAGGGGAGCAAATTAAAGTTTAATAGAATGGAACATCAGGAAATGGACATATGTAAATTAGGACAGAGAGACAGAAATTATTCTCATTTTTACAAGGCTCCTCATTAACTTATTTGATAGCATTCTGAGAATTTGTTTAAGAAATGCAGGGATGTGTAGACTCAAGAGTTCGAGAGCGACTCGTCTCTGCTTCCAGCCAAGGAAATGGATTTGCACTACAGCAATAAGGGTTTCTGATGAGTATTAGCAACTTCCTGGATCGTGAAGGTTAGAAGAAAATGAGCGGGTGGGGCGGACAGGGGCAGACCCTTCAATGTCTCAGTCTGGGAGTTACCAAAGAAGAGGATCCCTACTTTGGGAGATCAAGGGTTGATTCTGTCTTCACTTGACACCTCCCACCTTCTGCCAGAGCCCATGTGGCTGGTTACAGACGGGTCCCCCTTGGGCATACGGTGCCTCTTGAAGTAGCTGTGACCACTGGGAAGCAGGCAGACAAGCATCAGACAGTGGTTTCCTCTGCAGGGCTAGGGAGCTCATGCAGCCCTTGGACCACTCCTCCAAGACTACCTACCCTTCTCAAGCCTGTTGTAGGAGCCTTACAGGGTTTTACCACCACCAAAGGTGGTAAACAGAAAAGGAGAAAGAGCTACCTGCAGGGTAGGGCATCTCCTCTGCACTGTGAGGCAGGGGAGAAGGGGGAGTGATCTGTATTTAGTTTAACTAAGTAACATACAGACGTGGAAGATGAAAATTCCAGATAGATTTGAGAAGCTACGACCTTGCCCCATGAAGCTGCTACAAAAGGCGCTCTCCGGGGCCAGCCCACTTACACACCCTGCATTACAGAAAGGGAGCGCTTCCCACTCCCATAAAGCCAAACAAACCCGCCACTTGAGTACCCATCTTCCAGTGACTTGGGTACAGAGTGGTAGTTTATGGCAACAGAATTAATGTGGCTCTAAAGGTAATTTGAAAACGCCAAGAGTAGCAAATTATCACATGAAAATGCAAATTGTTCCTTATCTGGGCTGTTCCACAGATGCTATGATTCATCATTGACTGTTCAGCTGTATTTCCAAGTAAGATCTCAGTGAGAAGGGTAGAAAGGCACACCCAGACATTCTGCCTGGAGAGATTTATAGCTCCTTTTATCCAGATGTAAAGCACACAGTGTTGGGTGGGAATATTAAACCTATAAAATCTCAATCTATCATATAGTTCTTATTTGAAGAGGGCCAAAGGACACACAAGCATACACTTATGTCCTCCAAAATTTCCTCTCTTCAGCCATGTACATACCTTCACACAATTCACCCTTCCCTTTGCTTTCTTACCTGAGTCAAGGTAAACTCTTCCATCTATCCATCCATCCATCCATCCATCCATCCAGAGTTTCCTTCCTATCTTTACTCATTTTTAGTGGGTGTTTTGAGAAATCCAACAAGCTTTACTGCTGTCCATATACACAGTTTCTGATTAAGAAAAGGGATCCAAGGGGCACCTGGGTGGCTCAGTTGGTTAAGCATCTGACTCTTGATTTCAGCTCAGGTCATGATTTCAGGGTCATTAGATGGAGCCCCACATTGGGCTCCCCACTCAACAAGGAGTTTGCTCAAGATTTTCTCTCTCTCCCTTTCCCTATGCCCCTCCCTCCATAAAATAAATAAATAAATCTTAAAAAGGGGGGTGAACATTCCTAATTTCATGTATATAAGCCTATTGACAGATCCAAATATAACAAAATGAAACAAAAAAGGCGGGGGAAGAAAAGGTATCCAAGTGGGGTTTCCCAATTTCTCTTTTTCTAGCATTTGTAAAGGATGCTTGTTTAAAAAGAGAGAGAGAGAGAGAGAGACACCAAACTTGAGAATTGGACCAGGGCTCAGTGTGTGAACAAAAAACAATCACCTAAAAGCTGGAATGCAAGGGAAGCCATACCTTACTTAGACGGGTCAGGAAGTAACACTTACACAGCACTCTCTACATGCCAGCCTGGTTCTCAGTGCTCCAAGAATATTAATTCATCTACTGAGCCCAGTGGATGGGTGTCACCCTGAGTGAAAGTCACTGACATATCACACTCCACTTCTGGTAACTACCATGGAGAATAATCACTTAAGCTCAGGGTGCTCCCTGAGGAGGCCACACTCTGGGTCTTATGTGGAGCCTCTGTACATCCTAGTATGAGATGAACTACGATCCAAGTGACTAAGCAGCTAAATTGGTGGTTTTCCAGCTTCCCCACATTCCCTTGTAATTCCTTGTGTGTCCTTGTACTTCTCTGTGAGTCTCTTCTTTACAATCAGAGAAGGCTGGGCATTAAACGATCACACAAAAGGTTATTCCACAAATAACTTCCCGGGCACCCGGGCTGCAGGCAAAGAATTCCTACAGGGGAAGGGTGGGTGTTCACGCTAGAAAGGGAGGCTGTGGCCAGCACCAAGCTATACTGGTTTTCCAGTGCTGCCATTAACACTGGGTGGCTTAGAACAGCAACATATCAAATGCAGCCGGCAGAGCTGTGTCATACATCCCAGTCACACTTCCCACCCCTCCGTCCCCTGAATAACTTGGTTTTAAGAATGGCACAGAGTTTCTCTTTTCCTTAAATACATTGGTTGTCCTCCCAGGATGAAGTGGCACTGAGGATGAGTTTGTGACCATCTTTTTCATGCAATAATACACACCCCTCCTAGACCTCTATGTGCTCCACTCCACCTCCTCCCCTCAGGACCCCTACCCCCAAAGATATCAGTATTCTACACCATAAGAAATGACAGCTGGCTGGACCAAAGGTCATCAGGTACTTTCTTCAAGTCTCCAAATCTAAATCAAGCAGAGAAGGTATCTACTTTTTAAATCAGTTTTAATCAAGTGTAATTTACATACAATAAAACTCACCAAATTTTAGTATCTAATTACAGTGAGTTTTGACAAATACACACAGACATGCAACTACCACCACACTCACAATATAGAATATTTTTGTCACAATCAAAAGCTACCTTGTGCCTCTTAGCCCCCAGTCCCATTCCCCTACCTCTCTGGCAACCACTGATCTGCTTTTAGTCTCCATAGTTTTGTCTTTTACAGAAAGTGATATAAATGAGATGATAAACTATGTAGCCTTTTGTGCCTGGATTTTTTTCACGTATCAGAATGTTTTTTAGATTCTTCACGTTGTTGCTTAGACCAGAAGTTCATTCCTTTTCATTACTGAATAGTATTCCATCATGTGCATTTGCTACAATTTGTTTATCTGTTCACTTGTCAATGGATATCTGGGTTGTGTCCAACTTGGGGCCAGTAAGAATAAAACCGCTATGAACATCTGAGTGTAAGTCTTGATGTGAATATATGTTTTCACTTCTCTGGGGTAAATACCTAGGAATGGGGTTTCTGGAAGGAAGAGTAAAAGAATGTTTAACTTTGTAAGCAAATGCTAAACTGCCTTCTGAAGTGGCTATGCCATTTTGCATTCTCAGCAGCAAGGTGTGAGAGTTCGTGTTGCTCCACATCTTCATCAACACTCAACATTGTCAGCCCTTTAAATTTTAGTGATACTGGTAGCTCACTGTGGTATTAATTTGCATTTCCCCAATGACTAGTAATGCTGATCATCTTTTTCTGTGCTCAGCTGCTATTCATATATTTTCTTTGGTGAAGTGTCTGTTTAAATATTTTGCCCATTTTTCTATCAAGGTGTTTGTCCTCTTAAAATTAAGTTTTAAGAATGCTGATCCATGAAGATGGTATACACCTCCATTTAGTTAAGGTCTCTATTTCCTTTCAGCAATGTCTTACAGTTTTAAGAGTAGAGGTCTTCCACAGATTTTGTTAAATTTTCCATAATTATTCATATTTTTCATATTTTTCATATTTTTCTTGCATCGTGATGATCCTATAGTTTTTTCTTTTTTAGACTGATTGATTTTCAAATGGTAAACCAACCTGGTATTCCTGGGATAACCTCAGTTGGTCAGGATATAGTTTTTATATGTTGAAGGGTCTGGATTTGTTAAGATTTTGTTAAGGAGATGGTGCCTACATTCATGTGGAATATAGTTTCCTTTTCTTGTAATGTCTTTGGTTTTGGTATCCAGGTAATACTGGCCTCATAAAAATGTGTTGGGAATACCATGTGTAGACTTGATACTATTTTTCTTTAAATGTTTGATAGAATTAATCAGTAAGACCATCTGGGCCAGGAGTTTTCTTTGCGGAAAAAGATTTTTGTTTTGTTTTGAAAGATTTTTGACTATGAATAAATTTCCTTAATAAATATTGGGCTACTCAGATTACTGCTTTCTTATTAGGTGAGCTTTGGTAGGTTGTGTCTTTCCAGGAACTGGTCCGTTTCGTCTGAGTTATCAAATTGACTGGTATAAAGTTGTTTCTTTCACAATGTTCTTTTAATGTTTGCAAGATATGCAGTAATGTCCCATTCTCATTCCTGTTATGGTAATTTTATCTTATTGAAAATGTTTCTAATTTTCCTTGTGATTTTCCATATAATTTGAACAATGGATTATATAAAAATACGCTATTGATTTCCCAAATATTTGGGGATTTTACAAATATATTTCTTTTGTGGATTTCTAATTTAATTCTGTTGTGAACAGAAAACATACTTTACGTAAATTTAATCATCTTCAATTTATTGAGACTTGTTTTATGTCCCAGAATACAGTCTGGTGAACATTGGTGAATGTTCTATGTGCATTTGACAAGAACATGTAGACTTCTCTTGCTGGGTAGAATGCTTTATAACTATCAATTAGGTCAAGTTTGTTAATAGTGCTCAGGACTCCTTGACCTTACAGACTTTGCATCTAACTGTTCCAAAAATTTTTGAAAAAGGAGTACTGAATTCTCCAACTGTAAGTGTGGGGTTTTCTATTTTGCCTTCCAGTTCTATCAGTTTTGCTTCACATATTTTGAAGCCATATTTTGAGAAGTCTGGTCATTGAGGATTTTTATGTTTTCTTGGTGAGTTGACTCTTTTATCATTATGTAATGTCCCTCTTTAGCGCTGGCAATTTTCCATATCCTCAAGTCTGATGTGTCTCCAGCTTTCTTTCAGTTAGTATTTACATAGCACACCTGTTTCCATCCTTTTACTTTTAACCTCTTGCTCTTTATATTTAATGTGGGTTTCTTGTAGGTGCATATAGTTGGGTTCCCCCTTTTTTATCCAACCTGACAATCCTTTTATAATTGGAATGTTTAGACTATTTACACTTAATGTAATTATTTATATGTCTGAATTTCAATCTACCATCCTGTTATCTGCTTTCTACTTGTGCCATCTCTTCTTTCTTTTTCTAGCTTTTGTCTTTTTTTTACTAATTTTATTTTTTATGACACCATTTTATTGTCAATATTAGATACAGCTCTTCATTTTATTTTTTTAGTGGTCGTCCTGGAGTTTGCCAATTTATCCCAGTATGCTTTCTAATAACATTATAACTCTTCACATAGACAGTAAGAACTTCAAAAGAGTATACTTCCATTTTTTCCTACCCCCTCTTTGGCTATTGTCATACATTTATTTCAACTGATGCTACCAACCACAAATTACATTGTTACTATTTTGCTTAAAACAGTCAATTATTATGTAATGTATCCAAAAATGAGAAACAATCTATTTTATATCTATCCATATATTTACTACTTACAGAACTCTTCATTACCCTGTATAGGTATCCATTTTCATGTTTTCGTATCCCTTTTGCTTGAAGAATTTAATTTTGTTTTTAGTGCAGGTCTGTGGTGATGTATTCTCTCACCTTTTGTTTGTCTGGAAAAGTCTTTGTTTCACCTTCATTGCTAAAAGATATTTCTGTTAGGTATACAATTCTAGGTTGAGAGGTGGGGGTTTTTTTGGGGGGAGGGGGGTTAGCATAACTTCAAAATGTTGCTCCATTACCTTCTGGTTTGCTTAGTTTATGATAAGAATTCTGCTATCATTTTCATCTTTGCCCCTTTGTACATAACATGTCTTTTTTCCTTTGGCTGTTTTTGAGATTTCCTGATTATCTCCGGCTTTTAGTCATTTGATTATGATGTGCCTTGATGTAATTTAATGTTTTTTTCACTTTGATTTTGTTGAAATTGTTGGATCGGTGGGTTCCTATTTTTCATCATATTTTAGAAATTGTTTGGTTATTATTTCCTGAAACATATTTCCTATCCCACCCTTTCCTCTCTTCCTTCTATGACTCCAAATACATAAATAGACCACTTACTATTGTCCCATAGGTCCCTGGCATTAGGTTTATGTATTTTAGTCATTTTCTTCTGCAGTTAATTCTGAATCACTTTTATGCTCCTTCAAGTTCACTGATTTTACTTCTGTAGCATCGTGTCTACTGTAATTCCATCCAGTATACTTTTTGTTTCAGATACTGTCTTTCAACTCTAAGAGTTCCATTTGATCTTTCTTTATATCTTCCTCCTCGTGTTTATATTTTCCTATACTTCCTTGAATATATGGATAATTTTTATAATAGTGCCTTTAATAATCTTGTCTACTAATTGCATCATCTCTATAATGTCTGGGACTACTTCTAGTAACTGATTTTTCTCCTGTTATTCATTGTATTTCCTTCTTTTAATGTCTTATAATTGTGTGTGTGTGTGTGTGTGTGTGTGTGTCTGTGTGTCTGTGTATCTGTGTGTCTGTGTATGTCTGTGTCTGCATGTTGGATTTTGCTCTCATACATAGTTAAGTTACTTGGCATCAGTTTGATTCTTTTGAGACTTGCTTTTAGTCTTCATTAGGGCAGGTCCACACCAACTATTAGTCTGGAGGTATTTGGGTTCTATCACTGAGAAAACACTCTTCTGAGGATTCTACCCAATGCCCCATTTATTAGATCTTTCCACTCTTACTGGTGGGAACATGAATTATTACTACTCCTCTGTGCACTCTAGCAATTGTTGAGCTTACTGCTTTCTAGCGGGTTCCCCCAGCCATGGTGAATTTCCTCTCATGCATGTGCAGATCAGTAGACTGAAGTTGAGCAAACCTGGGTTCTATCTCCACTCTGTGGCTTAGTAGCCATGTTCATCTGGGCATGTCACTGAGCTCAGTTTTCTCATCTGAATCTTGAAGCGGTGGAACTAGATAACCTTTAAGTATCCTTCTAATTTTAATTAATGATCCTAGGATCTATCTGCAAAGTAAACCTGACAATGGTCCCTTTCTGTCCCCTTCTCCACAGAGAGAAGTTATGCAAGAACCAGCTTTGCACTGGTTTTGAACCACTACCACCCATCAGTTCTCTAGAAAGCTGAAGAGGGTCTTCTGGGGTGGGGGGACCCTCAGTGGGACAATCCTATTTCCATGCTCTAATATGAACTGAATGCAGGGTCATCATCTTACTGTGCCCACCTCTTATTTTGTTTCCTCAAAAAGACATATCAGCATCATTCCATTTGCCAGCTTCTTCTTTCCCCTCTAACAATTTGCTTCCATATATAAACACATGTTCCATATCCCTGCTAACTCCAACCCTGACAAATCCAATTTCTGCCCCCCACCACATGCCAGAGGGTGGAGGATCTTTCTTTCCACTCCATCTGTTCCCACCTTGACAACCACCCACTGGACACTCCAACATCACTGTACAACAGCTCTGGGCCCAGCACAGGGAATAGAGGAATAGGGTGGGAACCAGCAGGAGGCTGCTAAAATCAAATATAAAAAAACAATCCCAGTATCAAATGCTCCCAAGGTCCAGCAATCAAGCCCTGAAAATACATTACATTTCCAGTGGAAATCCAGTATAGGAACCCTTGGGAAGCAAACGGTCATCTTCTGGCTCTGGCCACTCCATCCCTGGGTGACCTTGAGCAGGCACCTTCTTTCCTGGGGCCTTGGTTTCCTCCCATCTAAAATGGGGTGCACCATTTCCGGACCCTCATAACTCAGGGTTGTTGACAGGCCAAGTAAGATGATAACTGAAAGGACCAAGTTTGCTGAATGAAAGGTGGTGGCGACAGTGCTGGGAAATTAGCTTTCCTGTGCTGATGAGCTGCAAATACATGCGCACACACGAACAGGAACTTTCTTTTCAGGCTCTGGGGCTGTTAAAAGAGACTGTGATTTCCCAATTCACCCCTAGAGTTTCTTTGTGTTGTCCTGAAGAAAAAGAGAGAGAAGGAGGTAGGGATTGGGGGGGGGGCAGATTTACTCCACAGTTGCTATTTTAGTATCCAGAGGAACCAGGCTTGTTGATTGCAGAGAGATTGTTATCTCTCTTAGGGCTCAATGAAGGTCACCTTCAAATCTTTTGCTAAACCAGAGGTTCCTTTTCTCCTAGTGCTCAGTCCAAGCAGAACCTGGGACCATGTGGGGTTAAGAGGGGATGGGGTGTGTGTGTGTGTGTGTGTGTGTGTGTGTGTGTGTGTGTGCGCGCAGAAGATGCCTGATAGCCAAAACAAAAACCCAGTTGGTGGGGGGGGGGGGGGAAATATGGGGAGAAGGATTTTCAGTGGCCCTCCCTCCAGTAGCTATAATAAATGTCTGTGAGGAATTTGAGAAGTCACTTTTAATAAGTGCCTGCAATGGATCTCCCCAGGGAGACAGTGGGCTAATGGGAGGGAAGGGTTACACAGGGAAGTCATAGATCTGCCACCGGACACAGTCACTGCCTCAGAGGCAGAAGCTAAGAAGAGAAAGAGAACCATGAGAAGATTCCCAGAGATGTGATATTAGTCGCAGAACAGAGGAGAGAGAGGCCACTCAAACACCGATCCAGGCACCCCTCAGCTTTGGGGGAGCAGTGGGCACAACCCATGAGGGAAAGGGCCTACAGAGAAAAGGCTTCCTGGAACAAGATTAATCATCACCCAACCTGGAATCCAGACCCACATGCCAATACTGCCGTGAAGGATCCCTGAGCTGTAGTCTAAGCAGGAGAGCTCCTCGTGTTCCAGCTGTGTCCCTGTCACTCTCCCCCTGCCATGCGTCCCTCTGTCCTGCCCCTACCCATCCCTCCACCAGGGCAGACCCCAGAGAGCCGGGCTCTCTGGAGCAGGACTCTGTGGGCTGCCTCTGTGCCCATCTGACAAATTCTGCATCTCTGCATACTGCCATCCAGCCTGCAGGGAGTCCCTGAGGAGAGGGCTTTGAAATGGAATCATTCTCTTACTGGAAGCAATGGGGTGTTTTCTCAAGATTCTATTTCTACCTTAAAGTCTGAGGAATTCCATCTCTGAAGCTCCCAGTGGGCCCAAGGATCAATCAGGTTGGGGTGAGAAGGGGGTATTAGTAAGCATCAAATCTAGCACACTGTGTTTTAATTCACTCCCACTTCACCGAGTGTCTCTGAGCCTGGCCTCTGGGGCTAAGAGAGAAGCTCAGGTCTTATTTTGTGTGTGTGTGTGTGTGTGTGTGTGTGTGTGTGTTGGCAAGTATCCATGAGTGAGCTCAAATTTATGTGCTCACCTTGCTCCTGGGGGTATCACTAGCCTTCAAGTTGGATGCCTTTGATGGCTGAGTCCTCTCCCGACCTCTCAATCCCTTGGTGCAGTAAAATGTCTTTAACAACTCCCACTGCAAGTCAATAAAATGTCCATTTAGCTCTCCTTTTGTTAAATCTTAAATCTGTGTAATACCTCTCCTTTCCTTGGCTTGTTAAATCAAGCTCATGTTTACCTGCCTCCCCGACCCCCACCTCTTCCCCACCTCCCCAGCAGGGCCACCTGCCCTTGAGCAGAGGAACGAGATGCTCCAGAGGAGAGTTGATAGAAGCAGCTTTGGGAACTGGGAGATCAAACTGGTGGAGCCCCTAAATGTCTCTAATTTCCTTCTACTTTTGGAAACCCTGAGCAAACCCGCTTTCTTTTATGCCACTAAATTCCTTGATTTTCCCAAAGTAGCTTGTCAAGTGAATAGTAGTAATGTAGAAAGTATTCCATAGGCATTAAGAACAAAACTCTGCTCCAAATCATAGCTCTAACACTTGTTCGCTGTATGATTCAACTTCCTCAGATCTCAGTCTCCTTACCTGTCCTATGGGCGTGAGAGCAACATTCTCATTGTTTACAGAGGAAGATTAAAGGAGATAACATACGTAAGGCACTTAGAACAGTGGCTAGCACTTTCTCAAGGCTATCTGCCTAGTTGCCATGGTTTGTATTATCTGGTTTCCTACTATTTTCTCTTCAGCTCAATTCCTGAATTGGAATTGCCTCTCCTCCACTAGGTACAGCCTGGCGGCTTGGTAATTAAAGGCTCCACCCTTTCCAGACAATGAAAGAGCACAGGAAGCAAAACTAAGCTATCAGATACCCTCCCTGGATTTTGTATCTTTTTTTAATAATAATTTTTTATTATATTATGTTAGTCACCATACAGTACATCCCTAGTTTTTGATGTAAAGTTCCATGATTCATTACTTGCGTATAACACCCAGTGCACCATGCAATACGTGCCCTCCTTAATACCCGTCACCGGATTTTGTATCTTGAGCATCAGAACAAAGAGACTGAAAACAACTGGCTGCAGTTGCATTTTGACCGGGAGCTGGCTGCTGCGGGGCCACTGAGCACTGTCTTGGTTCTTGCCCACGCTCAAGCCCCTCCTCCAGCCTCCCTTCCACGCTGGGGGCTCCCCTTAGGTGACTTAACTAGTTTGTTTCCTTTGTTTGCAAGCAAAGAATCTTGACCCCCCGACAAGAAGAATGCAGGATCTGGATGCCTCTTCCTAACAAGAGCTTCCATTCTGCCATCTCCCATAGCCATTACCTTCACCTCTGACCCCATGTGCCACCTGACTCCTTCTCTTTTGTTCTGCAGTGAAAAGAGAGGTTCAAGGAGAAGAGGAGAGAGTCCCCAGGGGTCTGCAGAGAAATGTCAGGAACATCAGTCTTTCTTTTCTGGAGGCTCGGTTTCTCCTTCAGCAGCCTCCCTCCTCTCTGTCAAGTACTTCTTTGCGCTGGCCACAGTGAGGGCTGAGACAGCAACAGAAAGAGGGAGCGGCGGCTCTGGCATGAGCTGCAAACTGCAGGGCTCCGCTTCCAGCATATCAGGGTCGTGAGCACACTGCTTCCTACTCCTGAGCCGAGCACTCACTAAACTTGCATTCGGATCAGCCCCATTCACCCAGAGAATTTCTCTAGGAGGTAGGCTCCCTTGCCGAAAGTACTCTCTGCAGGACCCAATGGATGGGAAGCCAAATCGCCATTTGGCAAAACAAAAGTGACGAATTGACTTTCCATGAATTAATTTTTAATGAATTCTCTCAGGTAAGTAACTTGCCCACGGTCCCTGACTCCAGAGCCCCAGACCACTCCTTTATGCCATGCAAGCTCCTTGTTAATCCAACTCTTTCCCAGCTCCAGGCCGGGGCCAAGGGAGAGTAGTCCAGCTGGAGAGAAACAACTCCAGTGGGCCCCACAGGCACGCAGAAGCCCCCTTACAACTATAATCCTGCATAATCCAGAGTCAGCCCAGACCACCACTTCTTCCATTTGTCAACCAAAAAGTAAAGGAAAAAAACGTGATGTTCTGTGAGAGTCATTCATGGGCTAGGCATTGTCACATATGCTCATTTACATAATCCCCCAGCGATGGGGCCACTAGAGACCAAGAGACCAGAGCTCCCAACAGTTCCTAACTCACCCAGGGTCCCATGACTCCCAGATAATGGGGATGGGTTGCTCACCAGCAATGTCCCCTGCTTTCTTCACAGCAGCATGTTTGCCCATGCCTTAAGACTCATTTAGTCCTACTCCTCCTTGTTATAAGTAAATAAAGAAGGCCCAGGACGGGGGGAGCACGTAGGTGGTTGACCTGGCGCTCCAACAAGGCATGCCTTTGTTTTCCCTGAGGGGGCATGTGACCATCTAGCCCAAAATACTTTAAGCCTTTTCAGTCTCTGTGGCCTAACATGTGGTCTTCTTTCCCAAAATTCCAAGGACTAAGGACCTGCCTGTTGCCAAATTACCCTCAAGGACCGTGGTTCCTCTAAGGCCACTCCATAATCCATCTGAAGCTCTCAATTAAAATCAGCCTGTGGGGGAGCGGGGGCTGGGTGGCTCAGCTGGTTAAGCGTCCAACTCTCTGATTCCAAATTATGGTACACTATCAGCTCAGGTCATGATCTCAGGGTCCTGGGATCCAGCCCTGCATCAGGCTAGTGCTCAGCGGGTGTCTGCTGGAAGATTCTTTCTCCCTCTCCCTCTGCCCCCCCACCTTGCGTGAGCTCTCTCTCTCTCTCAAATAAATAAATCTTTAAAAAAAGAAATCAGCCCGTGGAAGCACATCCAAGGCAACTGATGGACAGGCTGCTGTCAGAGGAAGCAGAAAAGCCCAAGCTCAGGGATCTGAGAGGCGGCCGTATGCACTTCCCTGAAATGCGCCTGGCTGACTCAGTCGGTGGAGAATGCGACTCTTCATCTCAGGGTTGTAGGTTCAAGCCCCATGTTGGATATACAGATTACTTAAAAATAAAATCTTTAAAAAAAAAAAGTCCTCACCCTCAAGCCACACCGGCCTCCAGATTTCAGCAGCATCAGTCCCCATCATGGGCTGCTGGATTTCCCTTCAACATCTGAAGGCTGTCAGCACGGAGAGCACCACCAATTAGTCCTTCAGTGAGTGAGCATCAGACTTAAGGTTGAAATTGCCCTGGGGCCCATGTAAAAGTGTCGACATTCTATAGGAATTCTGTAGGAAGGTGACAGGCCCAAGAGTTTGAAGCAAATAGAGATTCTGGCTCTAAGAGAATGGTAGTCACTAGTGGAGAATAATACATACACAATTCTTCTAGCTCCTGTGTGTTCTGTCAGGGAAACTAAGTCTCGTGAACTTCTCCTCCTACACACTTCTCAAATTCCTTGTCTCCTTCCGTTTCCCAAGACCACTCTCTAGACTCCGATCCTTTCTCACCGGGAGTGTATCAATAGCTTCCGAAATGCTCTAGAGAGTATTTGATTTCCACATGCCAACTGAGTGATCCACCTAAAATGCCAATTCATCTTCCACATGCCAACTGGGTGATCCATCTAAAATGAAAGTTGGTTTAAAATTCCATTTGCTTAGAGCAGAGGCATGTATACACCCTAGGGAATACACAAGACATAGTGGGGTGCAGGAAGAAAAAAAGTAAAGCCTTTATTTCAATTTATTTTTCTAAAAACAAATTTAGGGGGCACCTGGGTGGCACAGCGGTTAAGCATCTGCCTTTGGCTCAGGGCGTGATCCCAGCGTTATGGGATCGAGCCCCACATCAGGCTCCTCTGCTATGAGCCTGCTTCTTCCTCTCCCACTCCCCCTGCTTGTGTTCCCTCTCTCGCTGGCTGTCTCTATCTCTGTAAAATAAATAAATAAAATCTTTTTTAAAAAAATAAAAAATAAAATAAATAAAATAAAAACAAATAAAAACAAATTTAGAAACAATTAAGCTTTACTAATATGTAATATGCATCTTGACACTGGTACCCCTGCCCAGTCCATGACAGTCTTGGGGGGCCTCACAACAAAGGCGTTGACAGTGCTGTCCTCACAGAATCCTTTGTTTCCAACCCTTTTTTATATAATCGACCTAAGCTGTACTAATTCAGATTAATCATAATCTTCAATCCATATAACATTTCACCAGCAGTCATTCATTCAAGTATTTATATATATTTTAACGATGCAATAAGCACCCTCAAATCCACTGCCTAACAAGAAAGCTAAGACCTTCACAGTAACCTTTATCTAACTAGGCAGCCACTCTGCATCCCATCCTCCTGCTATCCCCACCTAAAACAGCCAACATTCTGAGTCACAAATCTGTTGTTTCTTACTTCCTTTTAATATAGTGTTAACTTTAAGCAAAGATTTTTATTTTAGTTGCTTTTACCATTGTAAAAAAAGGGGGGGGGCATTATGCTGTATGCAATCTTCTGAACTTTTTCAACCCCAACTTAATATTAATTACTTTACTAAGTTCATTCATATTGCTTCGTGTTACAGAAATTCACTCATTTTGACTGCTTGTATAATATTCCTTTGTGGGATTATATTACAGTTTATGCATCCACTCTCCTGTTCATGGGCATTTGGGTTTTCTTCATTAAGAAATAAAATTTAAATCTATTTTAAATTTTAAATGGAAATGCAAAGATCCAAAGAAAAGCCAAGACAATCTTGAATACATATATTCTCCCAAATATACATATCTTGAATATATAAATCCTCCAAAAGGTCTCGTATACAGAATATATAAAGAGTATCAAAATTCAGAAAGAACATAACAAATTACACAATAGAAAAGTGGGCAAAAGACTCAAACACTTCATAAGAAGTCCCAGGAACCAATAAATATGTGAAAAGATGCTCGACCTCAGTAATCTTTAAAGGAACGCAAAATAAAACCATAGTGAGATATGACCTCACACCCAACACGACAATGCACGTTTGAATGACTGCAAATACGAAGTCCTGGCGAGGATGTGGAGAAGCTAAAATCTGAAACATGCTGGTGAGAGCACAAATTGGAACAGTCAGCTCCGAAAACTGCAGCATCTTCCAAGGTTGAACATACATCTACTCTCTGGCTCAGCAATTTCACTATAGACATACAGCCACAGGAAATCTCTGCAGATGTACATCAACAGAGTGTAAGAATGTTTATCGAAGCGCTATTTATCATAGTTCAGTACTACTGATGTAAATCCTGAGCAGTGGCTTACATACTTGATGCATCCTTCACCGTACCTATAGCGGGACATGAGACACTGGAACATGCCTCTCCCTAAAAGGATGTAGAATGAGGGTATTTCGGGGCACAGTCCACTATAGAGGCACCCCCAACAGCCTTAAAGAAAACTGACTTTCTAGAGTATCAACTTGGGGATCTAGTGCTAACCATCCACTCAACATCACACTTTTATTTTTTTAAGATTTTATTTATTTATCTGAGAGAGAGTGAGCGAAAGAGAGCATAAGCAAGTGGAGGAGCAGAAGGAGAGGGAGAAGCAGGCTCCCCGCTGAGCAGAGAGCCCGACACAGGGCTCGATCCCAGGACCCCAGGATCATGACCTGAGCCAAAGGCAGGCGCTTAACTGACTGAGCCACCCAGGCGCCCCCACGCTTTTCTTTAAATGAAAAAATTATTGCATTTCTAGTTCTACGTACTTAACTTGGACTAGTCATCATCCTTGCTTATGACCCTCTACCAGCATTGTTTCATGCATGGCTTGCGTGCTCAGTCATTCATTCATTCACGCATTCATTCATGTTTGCTCCCCATCCAATTCCAAATCTGGAACAATACAAACATATCTGTGTGTTCCTCACCTAGCCTGTCCCCTCCCTCACTATTCCCCACCTGTGCCACCAGTAACTATATCAAAGCTTATCATTCTTTTGCTTTATTTTCCAGTGGTATCACCTATATATGTATGCTTTGTATTAACTTTTTAATTTTAATTTTGAAGTTTAGAAAAGGATACCATACTGGGTATAGGCTTCTAGGACTTTTTTTCCCACTCATTATATTACTAAGATCCACCCACGTGGTCATGTGTGGTTCATTCATTTCCACTGCTGAAAAATATTCCATTTTGTAAAGATATCATCATGTATTTACCCATTCTTCATTCTGTGGGCTTTTGGGCTGTTTCCCAACAGTGGTGCTATGAGCATTCTTATTCGCGTCCAACCCCCGTCACTTCTCACGGCTATTGTTAAGACTGTGTTGTTTCTAGACGTGTATTTCTGGGAATGTGATAATGATTATAATAATAACAATAACAATGTGATGGTGACAGCTGACATTTGTCTGACGTGCTTCCTGTGACAAAGCACTTTCATCAACATGATCTAATTCGACAACTCTAGGCTCAGGCTGGCCTATCACAAGGTTGGGAATTGGCCAAATCCATGGTTTCTGGATTTCGTTGAGTGCATTACTCTGATCCCCTTTAGGGCCTCAGGACTTAATTACCATTTCTGTCACCGTAAAAGCTAGTTTCATCACAATACATCATTCAAAATAGGTAGGACATTTTATCTCCGTGGGCGTTTGAGGAAACAGCAATACACAAGCACCATCAGAGAGGAGCCAGGCCTAGTGTCACCCAAAGTTCCTTTTCCCCTTCTCTAGCCAAAGGTTAGAGGCTCCAGGGCCTGGAAGGCCCCAGGGCTGCCAAGGAGGTAGGACTCCTCCGAGTACCATCCGCCAAGCACACTTTCTCCCAGGATGTGAGCAAATCGTCCTTGACCCTTTCTTAGCTGTCTGTCTCTCCCAGTTCCCATGTCATCTCCTCTCCTGGGAGGCCAGGCTTGGCGGCAGAGTGCCAGCCCTTCTCCTCCTCATCCCCATCACTGAATAATGAATACCAGCTAAGTGATGGGCTGGTGCCAGCGACCTCCTAGCAAATCTTCCCCCTGGAGTTTGGATCAATAACACTTAACTGCTGCTTTTCAACTTGGAAAGCAGGTGGCTGGAAACCCAGCCTGGACCCTTCCCCTCAGGGAGACGCTGCTCTGATAGTCCCCAGGCCCACCCTCACAGGTTCTTGCTGGTCCCCAACCCCACATGGGGTGTGGGTGCAGGAATGAAACAGCGTGTCCACAAAGGACTGATCACCTCTCTGTCCACACCCCAAGTCCCCCATCTCCCATTAGAATGTGACTGTTAAGCTCCGTCTCCAAGAAAGGGCTCTTGTCCTGGGAGCTCTGACTTAGGCAGCCCACAGTGGCTAAAGGGAGACTATTCTGGATCCGTTGGGAGCCATTAGCTGTCCCATAAGCTTGAGCTGTTTGGTTTGGAATTAGGGAGGAGGAGAGGGAAAGGGGAGCCGTTTACACATCAACAGCCAATTTAACAGCCTTGGATGTGCTCTGTGTCTACTCTAGGCACCATCAGATCCAGTCTGGTGCTGAGAATCACATCCTTTTGTCCTTGAAAGGTCACGTCGCAGAGTTGAAGGAACAATAACAGCCAACACACAAAGTGCTTCCTTTGTACTTGGCTCTGCTCCAAGCCCTTGGCTTACAACTGTGAGTCCTCACAGTAACCCAGGTACATACTAGGGTTTCTACTTCAGAGGTGGGGAAACTGGAGCACAGGGAGATTAAGTGACTTGCCCGGAGTCACAAGGCTAGTAAGCGGAGGAGCCAGGTGTTGACGGCAGGCAGTTTAGTTCTAGAGTGTGTGGTCTACACCACTACAACAGGCCACCTTCCACAACACTCCACAATGTAGACAAAAACAGAACCTCTGGAGGCAGGTGTTCCTCACTCTGAATCCAGCCGCTACTTACCAGTGATGTGATGGGCAAGTTTCTAATTCTATTTCGGTTTCCTTTTCCTTGTGTGAAAAATAGAGATGATACTATCTCAAAGAGCGGTTGTAAAAATAAAAACAAAATAAAGTACAGAGTAGATGTTCGATAGGTATTAGTTTCCTTATTGAGGGACTGGAATTCATTCATCCTCACTGCAGAGGGAGGCCTTCTGGTCTGGGGCAGGAAAGCCCCGGGCACATTTCGGGGCCTGGTGTCACCTCCCTGGCCTGGCATCACAGCCTCTCCCTCTTCTGTGGTCTCTTGTGTCCAGATTCCTCTTGCTGACACCTTCCCAATATCTTGGCTCTATTCAAGAGCAGTGGCTGAGGGGTTCCTGGGAAGCTCAGTTGGTTAAGCGTCCAACTCTTGATTTCGGCTCAGGTCATGACCTCAGGGTTGTGAGATGGAGCCCAGAACTGGGCTCCATGCTGAGCGTGGAGCCTGCTTGAGATTCTCCCTCTCCCTCTGCCCCTCCCCATCCCCCAATCACATGCTCTCTTTCTAAAAATATATATATATATATATATATTAATTAAAAAAATTAAAAAGAGTGTGCTTAACCACTCTGCTCCCCTGGCCATGCTGGCCCTGCTATCCCCCCAAACCCCTTGGCCGCAGCCTACACCCACCTGTGCAGACATCTGAGAGCACTCTCCAATGTGGGCAGGGCCTGTGCCCCTCCCAAGGAAGGCTTCGCCACGTGACCTGGGACACACTGCTCTGCTGATGCACAGCTTGGATCTGTGGACAAATGAGCTCCTCAAAAAGGCATTCCTCCTTTGCCTTGAGTTAAATGTCTCAGTCACAGTGGACCTGGTATATGGTTCTATAATGCCACATAACAAATCGTCCCCAAAGTAAAGACTTAATACAACAGTAATCATGTATTATCTCATAGTTTTGGTGAGTGAGGAGTTTAGATAGATATATGGAGGATGTCTTGACTTTGCCTCATGACTCCTGGAGCCTCACTTGGAGAACTTGAAAGCTGGGAGGCTGGGATCATCTGAAGGCTTTACTGGGGCAAGACTATCCATTCTCAAGGTGGTTCACAGACATGACTGCTAAGGAGGTTCCTCTTCATGTGGGTGGCTTCACAGGGCTGCCTGAGTTATATTAGTTTGCTCGAGCTTCCACAGCAAAGTACCACAGACTGGTGACTTAACCAATAGAAACTAATTCTCCCACAACTGTGGAATCTAGAAATCCAACATCAGGGTATCGGCCAGATTAGTTCCTTCTGAGGCCTCTGTCCTTGGCTATAGACAGTATCTTGTCTCTGTGGCTGCACATGATCTTCCCTCTGCGTATCTGTGTCCTAATCTCCTCCTCTTAGAAGGACAGAAGCCGCATCAGATTAAGGCACGTTCTAAAGACCTCCTTCCACCTTAATTATCTCTTTGAAGGCCCTGTGTCCAAATACAGCCACAGTCTGAGGGGTTGCAAGTTGGAACTTCAACATATGAATGGGAAGTGGGACACAGCTCAGCCCATAACAGGCGCCTGTATGAATGGTGGCTGGCTTCCCGCAGAATGGGTGATCCCAAAGACCAACTGGAGCTGCAATGACTTCTGTGGCCTAGGCTCAGAAGCCACACTGCACCATTTCTGGACTCTCCTATTGGTGACACAGGTCAGCTCCATTCAGTGTGAGGGATGTTATGTAAAGACATAAATTCCAGGGGGCAAGGATGCGTGGGGGCCCACTTGGAGGCTAGCCACCACAGCTGCACAAATAAAGGCCTTGTCCTACATTACGACACACACGAGAACAACCTCCTCAGGAAGAGAGAACCCAAGGGCACACAGTCTCTCTTCCCTGGACCCTCTCACCCTCAGCCATCAGGAAAGTGGGTCCGGAGAGGAAACAGGGAGAAAGAGCTGGAAGTGCCTCTCATACTATTATCTCTTGGGGAATAACACTTTCTTTCCCTCAATGGAAACCTGGGGCTAACATCCCAGCTGTGAAGACAGGCTCCATTCTGGCCCTTGGCTCACCCTGTCTGCTATGCTGTGTGTCTGCCATGAACAGCATCAGCCAAGTCTCAGGTGGAGTGGACACTGCCAACTGGACACAGATGAATGAGATACACAATGTCTGCAAGGAGCTATCACGTAGCCATTGCACAGAACAAGTGACAAAATCATAATAACTCACCAAGTTATATTGGGATTGTTCATTCCCAGAGCACACTAAACCTTATCATGGCCAAGGAAGAGGGGGTTCTACTCTTTCCTCCTGAGTAGATGTGACTTAAAAGCAGAATCACGCTATTCTTTCTCTCTTATCTGGCTTATCTGCAGAAAAAACAGAATCACGGTCACCTAGCATCTGCCCCATTGACCATGGGGTCAAAGATCTGTGTCTGGGGCCCCGGATGATCTGCAGTTCATTTACTGAGTCCTCCCTGGTTGTGTGTCTGTGGAGATATGGAATAAGCTTGAGATCAGTCCCAGCACAACCTTGACTTAGAAAGAACCACTCAGCTCTGGTGGAGGCTGGTCTTCTCTGAGTGGATGTGGGCTTGCTACTGACCTGGCACTGGTGTCATAAAACCCAGTTCTCTGCCCCGCTTTGGAGTCAGTCCTCCATGGGGCTGACAGCCTCTCCCATCTCTCTCGTCATGTATTCCCAGGGCTTCACATCAAAGGGGCCAATTCTCCCCGCCCATCACCTCCCTTCTAAGCTAAAACCACCTGGCCCAAGTTTTAAGGGATAAGAGGGGAGAAGAGCTCATTCTGCAACGGTCCCTTCCCTTCATCAGAATCTTTGAGCTTGGGGCACCTGGGTGGCTCAGTCGGTTAAGTGTCCAACTCTTGGTTTCAGCTCAGGTCATGATCTCAAGGATGTGGGATTAAGCCCTGGGTCAGGCTCCGTGTTCAGCAGGGAATCTGCTTGATATTCTCTCCCTCTCCCTCCTGCTCTGCCCCTCACCCCGTTTGTGTGCTCTTGCTCACTCTCTCTCTCTCTTTCTCTCTCTCTCTCTCTCAAATAAATAAATAAAACCTTTTCAAAAAATCTTTGAGCTTGATTTAAAGTTCCCATACTCCCTACCCCTACGAGAGGAGAGGAGGATTCCTCAGCCCCAGCTGGCCACCTCTCTCATTCACCTCATCCATCATCAGGACAGGTGAGCCCTCGAGAGAAGCCACAAGCAGGACAGGGGTAATTAGGATCCATTAAGGAGATGAGGCTGAGCTGCAGGAGGGACCATTCATTCCCCAGCCTCCTCTTTTAAATGGTGCCATCAGCCATGCTGAGCTTGCTTCCTAACCGCCTCCCCCCCACCGCCGCCACCACCAGTTTCTGGGGAGGCTGAGGCAGCAGCAGGGTAAACGGGATCTTGAGGACAGAGATCCAGATTTGAGGTGAGGAATCACAGGCCACATTCCAGCAGAGAGGGGAGAAGTTAAGGAGCAGAGAAGGGGAAACAGGACCCCCAACGGGATCCAACCTAGGGACTTGTTCCTAAGCCAAGGCCTTGACATGAGAATCCACACTCTGCCACTGAAGCTGCTTTCGGCACTGCCCACGTGGTCCTGTCCAGGGCTGGCCTGTGCCGCAGCGAAGGCAGCTCCCAGGTGCCTGGAGCTCTCGTGGTGCTATCTGCAGAAGGCCCCGGCCAGAAAGCAAATGTGCTCCTTGAGAGGGGTTACAAATTAACCTCTCATCAGTCTCATCAAGCACCTTCTTCCTGATTAATTTGTCCGACTCACTGCCTCCCTGACAGAATGGCAATGCTCAATAGCGAGACTCTATTTTTTTTATCAGATTAGAAAAATTGGGGGTGGGGGCAGTGGGGGATGGTAATGAGATGGAATGTAGACAAAGGGCTGAAGTGTGAGAAGCACCAACTAGAGGGGGACCAAGATCCATGTTCCCCTTCTTCCTAAAGCCAGGCCTGACTCAGTTGGAGGAAGAGCAGAAGCACTCATCCCGGATACTGGGACACCCCTGGAGAGGACCTGTGGCCGGCAGGTGCCCTCATGCCCTCTGAGCACAAGGTCATGACTGATCTTCAACACTTCAGATCTCCAGACAGTGCCAATCACCAGAAGCCCTCAGAACCCTCAGCAACAGACTCTGGTTGTCTTGTCCTGGCAACCCCTCCTTCTGGGGCAGTGGAGGTAGACGTGTGAGTAGCCACAGCCCAGCAGAGGGTGTTTGCAGAGAGAACAAAGATTCCTAACCTGGGGTGTGGTGCTCTGCTATCCGTGACTGGCTTCCCCCTTGTGGTGGTGGTAACCCCCACCCCCACCCCAGGAGACGGGGTCAGAGATGCTGAGTGACATGCCCAAAGTCACATAGCCAGTAAGTAGCAGAGTCTGGACCAAACCAGCCCCTATTTTTGGCAGAAAGCTCAGTTCTTTCATCATAAGGCCTGTTCTATGATCTAAACCCCAGCAAATCATCTGAACACTCACAATCCAGTCCCTCCCTCTGAGTCTGAGCTCTTCACTCACTCATTCATTCATTGAGAAAATACTTCAGAGCTGATAAAAGATGGACCCCACCTTCTTGACACCTACATGCCATGCCCTCAGGGTGGCATTCCCCCAGTGGTGGGACAGCAAGCCAGCTAGGCCCTGACGTAAGCCAGACCGTGGGGACATATGCGCGCAGAGTTGCTGAGGTGAAGTCTGTGGATGAGGGCCCCAGACTAACACATTCTGTGGCTTGAACTCTCCAAGAAGAGGCCGGAAACAAACCTCTTCCCCTTTGGTCATTTAGTTGAACCCTGTATCACTTATGCTAAAAAGCAGGGAGATGTATTTTGAATATGAGGCAGCGCTTGTAATGTAGGCACACAGGTGGTCTGAAATATGTTTGTTGGGTCTTTAGCAAGATTTTTCTTTTTTTTTTTTTTTAAAGATTTTATTTATTTATTTGACAGAGATAGAGACAGCCAGAGAGAGAGGGAACACAAGCAGGGGGAGTGGGAGAGGAAGAAGCAGGCTCATAGTGGAGGAGCCTGATGTGGGGCTCGATCCCATAACGCCAGGATCACGCCCTGAGCCAAAGGCAGACCGCTTAACCGCTGTGCCACCCAGGTGCCCCTAGCAAGATTTTTCTTTTTAAAGGCCAACGTCCCCCAATTCCATAATGTCTGGCTGGGTCACATCTGAAAGGAGCAGGCAGACATCATGGTTCAGAACCACAGACAGTAGCATGAGCCACTCCCACTCACTACCCTGAATCCTGCTGCCCAGGACCCTCTGGAAGGCACTTCTCAGCTTTCTCTGTCCCAAAGCCCTTACAGAGCAGAACTGAGTCAGACTTGAATCGTGGGTGCCTCTGCCTGGCTGAGCCTCCCACAGGATCGAAGCTACCTTTGCTTTTCTTTGCTGGTTTTAGTCAAGATAGCAGCAGTTAAGCCCACGTGAGACCAGGAGATGGAAGAGGCCAATTACTAATGTGCTGAGGGAAAAAAAAAAAAAAAAGAAAAAAAAACCATAAATAATTGTACAGAGGCATGATATTAAGTATAGAAGGACTAATAATTCAGACAGGCAGAAACTTCTGAATATACCATGAGGCTCCCCAAGGCTGAATGGCAGTGAATGGACGCACATTTGCATAATAGCTTTCTTGTTGTTTCTTTTGTTCTTTTGTTGCTGTAACTAATTGCTTTTAAGCACCCTGTTATTTCCTTCATTCCTCTGAAAAGAAGGAGCCCCAGCAATCTGTAAAATAGTGACTTTCACCAGCATGATACCGTTATACATTTATAAATTTGGGAATATGAAAGGAGACAAAGTTCTTGATCGAGACAGTGCCAGGAACCTCTCCTTCTGCCCCTTTAGGAATGGGTTGTGGGGGCTTTCCTCCAGGCCTGGCTTCACAGCCCTGCCATGTGCACAGCTGTCCCATGCTTAGAAGGACCCAGGGATTAGAAAGGCCCAACACTTGGTTTAAAGCTCTGCAGTCACTCTCCAGAACTTCTCACTAGTCTTTTAACAAGGGGCCCCTATGTTCATTTTAGCCCTTGGCCCTGCAAATTATACATGTTTTCCTGACTCAGGTCTGGCCAAGATTGGACCTGACTCCAGCAGCAAAGGAGACACATGTGGCAAAGCTTCCCAATAGTCCATCCATCACACCATCTCTGCCTCCTCAGGTATTCACACAGTTCCCCTCGCCCTCCACAGCCATGACTCATAGAGGAGGGACAAATCCTATTAGCCAGGACACAACTGATGCCAAACTTCCTGACCTCAGCGGACAACCTAGCCTGGCTCACTGATGAAGAGATGGAACAAAGAGAAGCACAAAGAAGTACAGATGAAGTTATTTCCTTTATGCAGAAGTCCTGAGTGAGTTGAGAGTGATTTCCCTGGTCCTAGGGATTCTAAGGTACCCAGAAAAGGAGCATGGGACTGCCCTAGTATGCTGCTCATTCCTGCCTCCTCCCTACTCCTCCCCTGTACGAGATAATCATCATTAATCCAATTCTACAACAAGTATTACGAGATTTCTCCTGGCTCTCCTAGGCATTGGGGATACACTGGGGAGAGATCGATCTATACCTTCATGGATCTTATGGTCTCATCACAAGTGAGACCCAAATGCCACGTACATCCACATGCA
The DNA here is from genome assembly GCF_002007445.2 of Ailuropoda melanoleuca. Lineage (NCBI taxonomy): Eukaryota > Metazoa > Chordata > Mammalia > Carnivora > Ursidae > Ailuropoda > Ailuropoda melanoleuca. Next base: position 192,122,367 of record NC_048218.1, on the reverse strand, counting down.
CACTCAAGAGGAGAGGACAAATCCCCACGTTTCTGCCTTGGAACCTGTTGTTATCCCACCTCAAATGTCTGCACCTCTTTCCTGCCAGCCCATGCCTAGTGAACCTGTTCTCCAGAAACCAGCTCAAAATATATTTCTACCAGGAGTCCTTCCCTATCTAAGTCCATGCGGATCACTGCTCGGTGTGCTCCACTGAGCAGCCTCTATGCAGTCCTCCACCTGAGGACTCAAGTGTTTTCTGTGGCTATCAGTGTTGTTCAGTTCTTCCCAGGACTGTACGTTTCCGGGCTTGATGGGAAGTTCAAATAGAGACCTGGCTCTGTTTCCCCTTGTGCCCTCATGACTTCCCTTGTGACCACACAAACCCATCACCCTCCTCTTCCTGGCCAGCAGATCCTAATTTGGTTTCCATATTCACACTTTTTTCTGGGTCCATCTCCTTAGGAAGGGTCACCTTATGTCTATCCTCCTTCCCCAGGAGGGAAAGGCATGGATCTTGGTCTATGCTGATCCCATTCTCCTGCCACCATTGGGTTAACAAGGGTCATGTGACCTAGTCTTGGCCAATGAGATGTGAGAGGAATGATGGGGTAGCTTCCATCCAAAAAAAAAAAACAAAACAAAAACCAACAAACAAAAAAACAAAAAAAAATATTTTTCAATTGATAGAAACTCCTGTGAAGAAATGATCCCTGATCACATGGTTGAACAGACATCCCCCAACCTGTTTCGAAACTGCCCCTACCTACTTCCAGGATTTTTGCTATGTAACTTATGTTTCACTTAATACATCATTTACTTAAGTTTTCTGTTCTTTGTAGCTGAAAACATCCTAAATGATTAATAGGGTTCTGCCTATCAGGTCTGCCTTGTGAGTTTTCTCTGAATATATGTCAGGCACAGGGCAGGCAGGCAGCAGGTGCTGGTGGAACTGAGCTCCCTGGGTTGTCTGTAAGGAATGCGAGTGGTCCAAAAGAGAAAGAATATAGGGGTCCAGGTGTTTCTGAGGTCTGGTTCTCATCTGTCCCTGACTGACTGACAGATTGGAATACGGGAGACAAAGGCATTAAGGAGGAAGATCGTGATCTCGGTTCTATCACAAACTAAAGAAACTCAATCTAGACCACCTAATTGGAAACAATCCCAAATAAAATTGGGACATAAGAAAAGCTTGTCTTTGGTGAACCACGATTATTTTGTATATAAATCTGCTCAACTCTTTGATGACAAGTTCATCCCAGGTAATTGTTCTCTGCCCCATTTTCTATAACCTATTTTATGCTCAAGAAAGGGGCCTACCCACAAATAGGGATATTCGCATTTTAATTTTTTCTAAAGACAATTTATAGACCCAAAAGAATACATCTCTAATAGTGGAACTTCAGACCTTATCAATTCTAGATGGTGTACTTTTAGACAGAGTGATGTTCCTAAAATCCCACTGTATCCAACCAATTTCTCCTGCTTGAAAGCAGGCCTCACACTTGCCTTACGCTGCTGTGACAGCTAAGCTTATGTTAGCTGTCATGACTCTTTGCCCATACTCTGCCCTAAGGCAGATTTTGGCTGACCCCACTGGCCAGCGAATATTTTTGTTTGTCCCAATTAAAAAGGTCTTAGCAGGTGAACGGGAAAGAAAGGGGGGGTGAAGAAGGCCTGCAGGCAAGGATCTGGCAATGACCCACCCCCTCATCCCTTCCAGGAAGCAGGAAGAAACAACAACAAAACACTTTAGCTAATGCAAGAGCGGCCAAAACACTCCAAGCAGCCCTCAGCACGGTAAGGAAGCTCACAGCTGCAAGAGCCTTCCTCAGCATTCCCCTGGCTTCAGGGAAAGAAGGAGGCCTGCTGGCTTCTGGTGCTATGTGCCCTGCATTTCTACATCTTACTTATGGCCCTGCCGAGAAAGTCCAGCCTCAAAAAGACCCAGGAGAGGGGTGCAGCGAAGAGGCATAACTGTTGCCAGGGTGACAAGAGAATGGTGAGGGAGAGACACAGGCTCCTCTGCCCACTATTAAGCCTCCACAGTAGAAGGAAGGGAGGGCGGGAGGGCGGGGAGGGGGGAAAAAGCTCAGGCGAGAGAGACAGGTCATCACCTTCTAAGCACGAATCCCCGCGTGGAGGCTTCTCCTGTAAGTGTCTACCCAGTTCATCTCAGTGGCCTTTCCCCCAAGTGCCGCTCTGCTCTTCATCCTGCATCTACAGTCAGTTCGGCTTATGAAGTGTCTCTAAAGAAAGGGAAACCAAGACTTCAGGCAGTGCTTCTCCTGGAGCAAGTCGGAGCTTCAGAGACGAGCTGGGCTTCCCGTCGGGCTGGCAGACCGCCCTGACGGCTATGCCACTTGCCCAGCCCATCAGTGGCTTTTAGAGAGCACGGAGCAGACAGGAGGGGCTTTGGCGAGCAGGTCCCCAATGCTAACAGATCAGACAACAGCAGCAGCCATCTCGTCCACACACAGATGAGAGGAAGACAGCGTAAAGACAGAGCCTGCTCCCAGTGCCCTGCAGGCCACAAGTCTATTGACCTGCGGAAAAGGTGCACAAAGCTGAAGGCAGGGTGGATTCTTTTTTCTGCAGTGAGCTAGAGGGCCACACCATGACCAAATGCACCTGCATGCTCCCCAAGTACAGAGGGACCTCTCGCCCTAGAGCTGAAGCTGCCAGGATGCAGCCCTTTGCAGGGCTACCTCAGGGAGTCACCTTCCCTATTTTGGCTGCCTGCATGGTCCCTATAGTATCCATGAGGCTCTGAGAGCTGTGGGCCATCTGTCCTCCCCTAACTTAAGGTGCCTGGCCATTCCTAGTCTCTAAAAGGCACCGTTTTGAAGTGGACAGATCCTAGCTCACACACGTCCAGTCCTATAGCTTTCATGAAATACCTGGACACGTTGGAATAAAACTGTGCTGTCCAATAAAACTTTTTGTGATGATGGCAACGTTCCATACCCACGCTGTTCAGTATGTAGCCACCAGCCACACAGGGAGCTGGAGTGACTACAGAACTGAATGTTTAGCTTTATTTAATTTTAATGAGTCAAATTTAAATTTTAAAGGGTCACAGGTGGCCAGTGACTACCATACTGGACAGGGCAGGAAAAGTTAAGGCCTCCCACAGCCAGTACCGGTGGACACCAAGTAAGAGGGGAATAATGTGCCACCTCCACCCCAAGAGGAAAACACCAAGGGAAGACAGCTTCTCGAGGAATCAACAGTCCCTCCCTGCTAAGTGCCCTTTTCCTGCTAAAACTTCCACACCTCAGTGAGCTACATGAAGCCAGAAGCACACAGAGGCTTCTGCAGGTCCCTGTCAGCTCAAGAAGCAGGGAGAGTGGGCACAGGGCCGGTCAAACACACCAGCAGGTTTGCAGAACAGAAAGCCTGGAACCCTGTCATTTTCCACTTCAGTCCCACAGGGCTCTGATGCTGTGAGAAAGAGGAAGATAACAATTAAATCCCAGCGTGCATAGGCTTTGAGGAGTGGGATAAATTGAAATTTTGCCAGCCCCTCTGTTTTGGGGGCCCCTGCTGTGGGGCCATCTCACAGGTCAAAACTTCCCTGTAATAAGATCCTTCTGGTTTTTCAAAGTGCCTGGGTGGATCCAAGTTAGGCTTTTCTTCTACCACAGCAAGTCAAGGTAAAAAAAGGTCCTAGTACATTCATGTTTGGGCAGTTCCACGGTCATGCTAGAGCAAACAGTTATCAGCTCCTCATCTGCACTTAGCTCAGGTCACCAATGTGATTTCTGGAGGTTGTTTCTGGAAGAAAGGCTGGGTGTTTGGCAGACGATGGGGGTGAGGCATGCATTCCAGACAAACAGAGCTGAGAGAAGGTACCATGGTCACTGGGGGAGCCAGACAGACTCATCACGTGACAGACTCATCACGTACCCACCCCAAGGCTGTTCTTTGTCTTGTTATTCCCATCTCAAGAAGACAACTGACCATGTACTCCCACTCCACAGAGAGAAATCTGGCAGGGATCATCTCAGACGCCTCCTGGATGCCTCCTTTTCCCTCACCCCCCATCGCCTCACCAAGCCCTGTTGGTTCTACTGCAAAAATGTCCTTGAACCCTCATGGGGCCCTGACCACTTTCCACCCAGGATTCTACTTATGTGATCACTATCTCCCAAATCAGTCCATCCTCCCTCACTCGCCAGAGGAACCAGACTAAAAATCAAAGCACGTGGTATCTCACTCACCTGCTAAGTAGGGGTTCCATTTAACCTAAAGGCCAATGCCAACACTCTCCATGTGGCAAGCGAGGCCTCTAAGGAGTTGCCCACAGCGTTTTTCTCTAACGTCACTTCAGACAGGCCTGCACAGACCCACACTCCAGCCCATCGCCCTTCTAACACCCCTTCCATGTGCCCGTGTGTTTGCACAAGCCGTCCCCTTTGCGTAGATGTTCTCTTCCCAACAAACTCCTATGCATCTTTCAATAACCAGCTCTGTCATTCCCTCCTCTGTGAAGGATTTTTAGGTACAGGTAAAATTAGATGCTTCTCTCCTCTGTGCTCCCACAGACCTCTAGGGCAGGTTATGCTTATTTTGTTCCCAAAGTCTGTCTTCCCTTTAGAAGGGGAACTCTGAATTCCTCGATGCCTGGAACTATGGTTTCTTAGTCATTTTTCTTTCCCTCCTGGCCTGCATGTGCCTGGGTCATTATACTATGTGATGAATGAATGAATGCATGCATGCATGCATGCATGCATGAAAAGTAAGTTCATCGACTAAAACCACAGGAATGGACCCAAGCTTCTCAAGCCTTAACATGCACATGAATCATCTGGGAATTGTATTAAAATGTACACTCTGGCTCAGCGTGCATTCTGCATTTCTATCAAGCTGCCAGGTGATGCTAATGCATTAACCATGCACCATGTTGACCACACTTTCAGTAGTGAAGACACAGAGATCCCATGGGTGAGGAAAAAATTAAAAACAAAAGAACCTCGTCCACTGTTCAGTCATGTAACACAACATATTTCAGCTATTTAAGATGATGTTCTATTTAATGATATGGAAGGATGCTAAGTGAACAGGTGTAGAAAAGATGTAGAATAGAATCACATACTGTTTAAATATAACTGGATAGATAGAATGACAGAATCTGTCAGATCAGTGTAGGAGAGAAGGGAGGAAGGGAGGAAGAGAGGAAAGAAGGGAGGAAGGAAGGAAGGGAGGAAGGAGAGAAGGAAGGGAGGGGGCGGGTGGGAGGTAAGGAAGGAGAGGACAAAGAAAAAGACATGTATCAAAGTGTTGATAGTGGTTATCTCTGAGGGGTGGAATTGCAAGCATTTAAGCTTTTTTCTTTATAAGAAAAGAATTTGAATTTTCCCATTTTCTACAGTAATCATGAATTATTTTATAGTTTTGAAATCATTTTACTCTTTAAATGCACTCTCCCATTTGCCGAGAATACACTTACTCATTTACTGCATTCCCTAAAAACAAGATGCCAAGTATAGCTGGGGGTCCTGGGTCCCTAATCAGGGGTTGGTCCTTAGCCCTTTGAAAAGGGATATTATGAGGTCAGGCAACAACCGTGAAAAGTCCCAGCCCAAGCACTGCCACCTCCCAAAAAGATGTTCTGAGCATCCTGGACCATGTGAGTCATCCATCCCTGCCACTGACTGTACAACTTATGGGGTACCAGTGATAGGGCAAAAGGTGACCCTGGGCCCTGGGATGGGGCCAAACACTGTAGATAAAATAAATGTGTGGGTTTACAGAGGGAACAGTGCCTTTTTGCATCCCTGACTGACAGGCCCATTATATTAGCATTCCTGTCATGTCCTCTGGCTTCTCCCCAGGGCTCTTTCTTTCTGCGCCACATTGTTTCACTCTCTCCCCCTTTAAATAGTTTATTTTTAAGTCCCTAAGATGCTATCCTTAATAAGTCCTTCCTCCTTATACCACAGGGATCCAGATCACCCTGATTATTTTAGTTTTTCAAATGGGAAAACAGGCAGAGCAGTGTAAGGACCCAGAGAGAGAGCCACCAGGATCATGTTGTTGCCGTAAATCTGGGAGATCTGTTTTCTAGGAGAAACCCCTCTGATCTTATTCCTCTGTCTTTCTCTTATTCCTTTGGGAATCAGACTCCAGAGCCTGCTATAAAAGTCTCATAAGCAGAGGTCTAAGGGAGGGGCATGTATATCTAAGAGCAGTGGCTCTCCTCCCTAATCTAGCACCATGGGTTCCATGAGCACACTTCTCCTCGGAAGCTGGGGCCAGGGTGCTGATAATAAGGCCCACGGTCACAGGGTAAGTGTTAGTTAGGGTAACAGACCCAAAGCATTCAGTGGCTTGAAGAATAAGCAGTCTGTTTCTCCCTCAGGTAATATCCAGGGTGGGTTTTCAGGTTGAGCACAGAGCTCTGCACTACATCATCATTCAGGACCCTGGCCAGCAGCTGTCCTACAGTTTTTGAGTGCCTGGCTTTCAAGGATTCCTTGGGCCATCGCCATTCCAGTCAGCCAGAAGGGAAAAAGGGCACAGAGGAGCATAGTGGGAGGTTCAGACGGGCCAGATCTGGAAGGGACACTCATGATTTCCGTTCACGTTCAGTTACGAGATCTCAGTCCCAGATCCAAATCTAACAGAATTTATTTTAGCTGCATGCCCAGGAAAAGAAGGTTGCATTTTGACAGATAGCAGTCTCCACCACATTTTATGACCTCAAGTCAGATCCCAGACTCAGGTTCACAACCAATTATTGAGCACCTACCATGTGCCAGGCACCATACTAGGAACTAGAGATCTACAGACAACTAAGACACAGTTCCTGCCCTTGAGGGATCCCTCCTCAGGGGAGGTCCTCACTGTAGCAAGTAACTGAGACTCACATTGTCGGGTTTGGGAATGAGGAAACACAGCCAACTTAGCCTCTGTGCACTCAGCAGCTGTAACACAGATAATAAGAAAAGGGATGTGTGCTCTGCGGGTGTGCACACAGGGCCTGGGGGAAAGCCTGCGGGTGATATACATGGGCACCTACCTGTGTGGGTACCTACCTGTGAGCAGAGTACCCACGGCAGGGATGTGTGTTTGAATGTGCGTGTGCACGCACACATGCAGATATGCACATGCTTGAGCATATGGCCATGCAAGAGAGGGTAATATACAATATTCAGGACGACTCAGCATCCTCAACTAACATGAGCAGTTCCTCTCTCTCCTGAAGTCCAAAGGGCTGGACTATCTTGATCTAGAGGTCTAAGCGGTTGCAAAAGAACTTTCTCTCCTCCGTTAATATTTTCCTTTACTGTTAGATTTCTACCCAGAATGACTCAGCTACCTGTTACAGTCCGTAAAACTCACTCCCATAATCCTTCAGCCCAATGTCTTCACCCCACATCATTTCTCGCTTCTCCACCCCACAGTGAGAAAATGGCAGCCGTGACTGGGTGGAGCACAGAGCCCAGTGGTCCAGGCTCCAGTGGTCCAGGCTCCAGGGGTAGCCAAAAGGAAAGCCTTCTGGTCCGGTGCTTTCTCAAAGACCCAGACACAGGGGCCTCCCTGGCAGAGGCCTCACAGCCCACAGCATAACTGGTATGGACTGAACCATTTCCTACAGAGTTGCCCACAGCATAACTGGCATGGACTGAACCATTTCCTACAGATAGGCCAGCAGATGACACAGGTGTAGGAAAAATAGGAAAGAAAGTCCCAAGCAGATGGAAGATATTGCCCAGTTTCATAAACTCAGGGCGAGTGGGATGTCTTCATAGGAGGCTGGAAAGAGCAGGTTTGCACTGGAAGAAAGGCCTGCAGAGGGGTGACCAAGGGGTAGTTATAAGCTGAGGGCTCCATGAGTTTTCAATATTTTTAGGCAAAGAACAGGATCTGAGGCATTTGGTTCCAAGGCAAGAGCGGAACTTACTGCAAGACAAGATGAGCACTTATCAAATGCAGGCACCTCAAAGAGATGCTAAAGTCACCTCTAGGTGACCCCACCCTGTCCCCAGATGAAGAGGAGCATTGTGTAGGGTCCTGGTTTGCAAAGTCTAAAGTGTTAACCCTTTCCCTTCTGCAGGGGAAGACACCCCACCCAGGCTCTCACCAGCATGCAGGCCTCCTCCTGCTTCCAATCTGAAGGTTAGAGAAGGAATGAGACGGGCACAGCCGGATGGAGCCGGTCTCACCTTGAGTCTCGTTGCTGCTGGGGAAGCTGGGAACCCATAGTCATATTAACTATAATAAGATAATCACAGTGATTCTCCCTGCCCCCTCCACCCCCACACAGAGTTTTTTGGCTAGCAAGACTCTTTCGTTTCTACTGTTATCCCCATGTTCCTGGGTAGCAGGCCAGGCAACAGAGGAAGGTCCCTGCCTCATCCCTCATCGCCCAGACTCAGGCAAATGAGAAGGCATCCCAACTGGCAGAGGAAGACGGGCCATGCAGGGTCTGGCACCTGTCTCTACACCTGCTCTGTGGCCCTTGGTCGGCTGTGCACTTCCCCTGTGCTGGCGTGCAGCATGCTCCCGTGATGGCCCCTGCCCTGGCAGGAGGCACCGCCAAAGCTCCCTGAGGCTAGAGGGATCCTCGGAGGACATTCAACAACTGCTCCTGCCTCTGGGAAGGACAGGCAGCTCCTGAGTCACTGCAGGCAGATGGGAAACTGTCCTATTTTTTCAAAATATCCACGAGAAATGCCACCATCTGCTTAGGTAGTCAAATGTGTCTGATGATCTGACAAGGCCAAATAGGAAACTGCGACAGCACCATTTACTGCTGGGAGCAGCAACTTCTAGCAGAACAGCACTTTCCAGTTTGCAAGGCACTTTCTGGGGAGCCTTACAGTTTTCAAGGAACTTAGCTGTGGAGCTTTTAAAAGAAGCATTACTTTTAAATGTGGATCCCAGGGTGCATGGGTGGCTCAGTCGATGAGGCATCTAACTCTTGATTTTGGCTCAGGTCATGATCTAAGGGTCATGAAATTGAGCCCCACATCGGGCTCCACGCTGGGCATGGAGCTTGCTTGCGACTCCCTCTCTCCTTCTGTCCCTCCCCAGCCCTGCTCTAGCGCACACGCTCATGCTCTCTCTCAAAAATTAAAAAAATTAAAATAAAAATAAATGTGGATCCCATCCTCAAGACTCTGAATGAGTAGCTATAGGGTAAGCTGTGGGCTTTTCATAGATTTGAAAATGTCCACAGATGATTCTAAAGAATTGTGACAGAATTGAGAGCATCAACTCATTACTTCCTTGAAGGAAGACTTCCCTGAGTGACAGAGGACATGTACTGTTATTCCCAATTTGTAGAAGAGAAAACTGAGGCTCAGAACAGCTACACGGCTTGTCCAGAGCAACACATGTAGCCCACCCTAGATCTAAGAGCAAATCTCTAGGTCCACCGTCGACTGGTTTGTGCTCCCCCATGCCAACATGCCGCCCACACCGCCCATCAGAGGAGGTACGAGGAGGACACTAGGAAGCTGAAAATGCACCTCCCGGGAGGGTGGAAACCTGAGTCACTCACACCTCACTTAATTCAACATGTTCTTCTAGTGCTCAGTCGTGTCGAGCTTCCACACCGTGGGGAAAGAAGGCAAATCCATGAAATGAAGGTTATCTTTCCCAACCACAAGCAGGGTCCGTGGAAGAGCAGCCCCACCCAACAGCACTGCGTGCTCGCTGAAGCTGTTATCAGGACGTTTCCAAACGTCTGATGATAAACATCATCCGAGACACTTACTCAAACTACAAATTCTTTTTAAAATTTTTGAAGAAAAAGAAAAAACCAGAGTCAGAATACCCCGGAGAGGGGATGGAGGAACCCCAGCTCCCACCAGTGCCTTCCTGATGTTCCTCAACACAGACGTTTGGGGGAAACTACTCCAGGGCAGGGGTTCTCCAAGGGAGGGTGGTTACCGTGGTTATTCAGGCATGACGGGACTCCACCTCAGCACCTTTTCCTGTAAAGCTATCCTTGAGTCTCTCCAGGTGGCAAGAAGTTCCATCCTCAAGCACGGTTTCTCAACCTTGGCATTACTGACATTTGAGGGCAGATCATTCTCTGGTGTGCAGGGCCGCCCTGTGCATTGTACGATGTTTCGCAGCACCCCTGGCTTCTACCCACTAGATGCCAGGAGCACCCCCAACCCAGCTATAGCAACCAAAAACGTCTCCAGACATTGTCAAATGCCTGGAGGACAAAGTCTCCCCCAGTGGCAAACCATCGGGCCAGTGGAAAGGGTGGAAGCCAGGATGTGGAGGTCCCGCGGGTCTCGGGCCAGCTCTGCCACTGACACACCACACACACTGAGGCCGTACTTACAGCTGCCTGAAGCCTTAGTGCCTCCATCCATGAAGCAGGGAGGATGTCTGTCTTGCAGCAACGTGGTGAAGACGGAGTATGATCCAGAATATGAGGGTTCTGATTTACTTAGCAAAAGCCACTGAAAGGTGGAGGGAATGAGCCATGGGTCCCCAAAGCATCTAGGATTAATCTAACAATAAACACCAGAAAGGCCTTGTTACGGACTGAATCGTGTCCCCCCTCAAAATTCATAAGTTGAAGCCCTAACCCCCAGTACCACAGAAGGTGACTTTTTGTGGAGACAGGGCCTTTAAAGAGGTAACTGAGTTAAAACGAGGAAGCTAGTGTTGGCCATCCAATCTGACGGTGCCCTTATAAGAAGAGAACACGTGGACAAAGACGCTGGGGACGCGTGTGCACAAGGGAATCACCGTGTGAGGTCCCAGAGAAAAGGCAGCCATCTTCAAGTCAACAAGAGGCCTCAGGAGACACCCGCCCTGCCAATTCCTCCATCTGGGCCTCTAGCCTCCGGCACTGGGTGACAACACACTTCTGTTTGCCGCCCAGTCTGGGGCAGTTCGTTACGGTAGCCGCAGCAAAGCAACACAGGCCTCTTCCTTCCCTCTGCCACCGCAAGGGCAATGATTCCACATCCTGCTTTTGGCACTGACCACCTCCACCACTCCACGGGTCCCCTCCACTCTTCCCTAGGGAGGGGGCTGGGTAGCAGGAGGGCCGATGCGCAGGTCATGGGGGTTTAGGTAATCCTCCGTGACCAGTGCATTCGCTCTCTTTCTCCTCTCAAAAGCTGCCTTTTGAGAGCAGCTTAACAACTGCACACGGGGCTAAACCTCCAGCACAACTCTTTGCTAAACATAGGTTTTCAGCTAAGGTAATAATACCTTACCTGCCTGTGCCACAGTGATAAAAAGTCATCTAGATGAAGGGGTGCTTCCCCAGGGCTTAATAATCAGCATTTCAGTAGAACCTAGTCCAAAATTTAATTTTCTGGAGAGGGCACCTGGGGACCAGGTTTTTCTTGATAGATTAAGAGCCATATGCCACACAGTGACCCTCAATTGACACGAGACATATAAAGACAGACAGCATGTCCTAATAACAGTGTTAACCTACGGTGGCCCTGCTGGGGACCAGGCACAGCCATCCACGTTCCACCCACTCCCTCCTCACAACAACCTATGCGATCGGTACTATTGCTATCTCTGGTGCAGGTGAGGAAACTGAGGCACGGAGAGGTCATGTGACTTGTCCGAGGGCCACAGCTAGTGAGTGTCCAGACCAGGAGTCAGAGCCAAGGAGTGTGCGGTCTTGAGGAGAGGAAATGAGTCTGGCTCGTTCAAGTCGCTGCTGCTCTCCTCCTCCCTCCTACAAGGCCAAGCCCACGGATGGGCCTGCTCACACTACGCAAGGGTCCCCAAGATGAGAAGAGCTATGGGGTCATGGAAAGAGTGTAAGCTCCAACCTCTAGATGGACTTAGCTGGCAATCCTGCCTCCCTCCACTGACTAGGTGTGTGATTCTGGGGAAGTCACGTACTCAAAATGTGAACACACCTCACACAACTATTTTAAGGGGAAAAATGAGAACGCCATTTGGCAGAAAATGCCTAGCATGGCCCCAGGCACCAGTAGTTCCTCAATAAATGCTGGTTCCCTTCCCTCTTCCTCACTTCCTGCCAAAGGTCCTCATCACTGACTCCTCAACAGGGAAGAATCTCCCGGTCCTGTCGGAAATCATCCCCCAAGCCAGCAGCTTAGTAAGAGACAACTGGTGTCTCCAGTTACCCAGGCTCAGGTGACTGGCACACATCACGAGAGGTTTATTACTCTCTGCGCCGAATCTGGTGAATCTGGCTCGGCCACTTCCCTCCAGCCCACCCTTGAGTCTCTACCATGTGCCCGGCTGTCCCAAGCTGTTGGACTCATCAGTGAACAGGACAAAGGTGGGCTGCCACCCTGCAAAGTGTGCATTCTCAACTTACAACAAACGGTGTCTGACTGGTTGCCTAACTACTGATTACATTCTCCAGGGTCATATTCACACGGCTTCTATCCCCGTATCTGATCTGGACCTTGGAACACTCCAGGGGGCTAAATAACCACTGTCCACATCTTCCATGCTGGAGTCGCCCTTCTGCTCTAGGGACGGCACTCCACTGCAGAGCCTCAGGTGCAGACCTTGCGTGTCATGAACACCTGCGAGTGAAAGAACGTATCCAAGGAACACAGCACCACGCCCTACTCCCTGACCCCCGCAAGTCCTACAGTGTGGCTCCCGAGCCAGAGAGCCAGTTTCGCCATTTCTGCCACATAGGGGGAAGAAACCAGAGCCTTCTGGGTCTCCACTCTGAAATGGGTCTGCGACCATCATTCTGGTGCCTCCAATTTCCCTCCCTCCCCCCAGACTGTGTGAGAGTCTGGGGGCAGAAGCCCTTTTATTGCCAGGAAGCAGACATTTAAGTTCTAGAAACCAGCCTTCTTCAGAAGACGCACTGCCTCGCCCTGCTGTCTCCGGATGTCATGGATACAGACAGGAGTCGTTCCTAGCCTTGGGGAGAGAGAGGAATTGAATCTAGAGACATCACACAGATCATCTTAGCAGCATCTCCTATATTAAAAAAAGAGAAAGAAAAAAAAAACACCTCACCAAAGAGGCAGCAGCCAAATTAATTGTTTTCCTGATTAACAAAAAACAATTAAGCCCCAAATGCTCCTGCTCAGGGGAAGGTTAGTCACAGGTTTTTCCAGGGGCCATTCTGGCCACAGAGCAATGACAGCTTCATTCTGATCCCTGCAAGACGGTCCAAGGGAGAAATTACACCACAGACTCATTACAGCCACACTGTCTAATCCTCTCCAGGGAAGCCCGACCAAGCCCGGGCCAGTGACACAAGACGGCTGCCACTGGGCTGCACCCCGGCAGTGGGTGAGGGGAGAGGAGGTGCTGGGGGTAGACAGTTTGGGCTCTTGGAGGACAGGGACCCTAAAAGTCAAAAAGCCCAGGACTGCCTTGTCCAGACTAGCCTCTCAATGAATACTGATTCAATTGGGAAGGAAAAGAGGAAGGAAGGGAGGGAGGGAGAGAGGAAGGGAGGGAGGACGAGATTGATGAGCCTTCGTGAAACTGCACAGTGGCGACGCTGAAGCACATTCCCAGCTTTGAAGGTAGTGATGATGACGATTATGATGACAACATCTCTCATTTACTGAGCGCCTACTATGCGGCAGGCCCTCTGCTAAAGGCATCTACTGCCTCATTTTACCTTCTTTCTCAACGATCCTGCCCGTTTTAAATGTAAGCAAACCTAAGCTCACAGAAGTCGAATAACTTGTCCAGGGTCCCACCTAGTAAAGTAGATTTGCCCCCAAGTATCTTGGACTCAACTTCCCATGTCATTGGCCAAAGTCTCAGTGGCCATTTCTTAGAGACTACCAGCCTAGGGTAGCACCAACACTCACAGGGACAGGGCTGAGCCACCCATTCTGGTTCATCAGCCCCTTTCTGTTGGCCTTGGGTTTCCATGAAGCAAAATCACAGCAGCTATGGAACCTCTTGGGGGAATGTCCTGAAGACACTCTCCCCCCTCGTGTTGGTCTGAGTGCTGAAGGTTCCTTTTTACCCATCCCTATGGAGATAGTGGGAAGAGGCAAGATGAAAGAGGGAAAGACAGCCAAGGGCAGAGGAAGCCAGAGAAGAAGGGTAAGCCAGGCAAGCAGACAGAGATCAGGTTTTTTAATCAGTGGGGCCAAGAACATGCCACTGGCCCCCACCATACCACATCCCCACCACCCTGGGCTCCAATCCCTTTAGTAAGAGGACCCAGTGGACATTACTGTCCCTGTAAGCTCCCCACTGACCCAGGGCTCACTATCCAAAGTCTTCAGTCCTTCAGAGAAACTCTGAGAGCCAGATCTGAAGCGGGCAAAGCCTCCCAGGGAGGAAACTATGAAGGTTTAAATAGGCGATGACATAGAGCTAAGAACTCCAGATTCTCAGCTGGAGCTGCATTTCAACAGTGAAAAAGCATCTTAAACCACTTGACTTCATCTTAGCTCTTCAGATATTTTATGCATTAAATAACAGCTAGATCTTAATGAAAGCTACTTACATAAATTTGGGGAAAACGGCAACAAAAGCACTTCTTGTAACACAAGACATCAGCTCCTTTATTGTTTCATTGCTCTTGGCATGAAAGCGAGTTACTGAGAGCAAGTATTTCAGAGGGATACATAATTTTGGTATTTTTCACCTTACCATCAGGGGTACAGACTCCAAAGATCATTTACCATCAGCAAAGAACAATCCACTTCTGATACTATTTTTTTCCCCAATCTCCTTTTTTACTTATTTGACACTCACCAACTAATACAGCGCATTGCTCACCTTTTTCCACAGTTCTGGAAAACACATGGGCCACAAAAATTGCTTGGGCATCTAGACTCTAGACTCATGATGGGACCACTCAGAAAGTCAAACAAGGCTTTGTACAAATTCCATCATAATGAAGTCCAATGAGATACTGTGGGGAGCAATACACTGCTGTGACTGAAACCCATGAGCTGGGGCTCAAACCCTGCTTCCACCACTTATTGTTTGGGTTTGAAGAGTCTAGAAGCATCTTAAGCCAACTGACTTCATCCCAGCCCTTCAGATATTTTATGCATCAGAGAGCAGCCAGATCTTAATAAAAGCTGTGAACCTGGGGCAAGCATCTAACCCAAACCTCAGTTTCCTTATCCATAAAATGGGGCAATAATGGTATCTACTATAAAGAAGTGTAGGGATGTTAAATGAACCAACCATTGTAAAGCACCAGGCACAAAAGCCACTCAATGAAAGTAAGTTATGGTTATTAGATTTTCACCACGATTAAAAAAAAAAACTGAAAGTACTTGGGCTAATCAGTTAGGATTATGCATGTTCACTGTTATGATGAAATCCATGACCATGGTCAATGGATAGGAATGGAAATGAACGTTATAAAACTGGCTTCTGCACATAAGCCTCCTGTGACACCACGTGGCAAGAGCTGCCTCAATCACTATGTTTCTCAGGGCCCAGCCCAGTTCCTCCTCCATGAGGTGGTTAGACTACACGCTCTCATGGGTCCCTTCCAGCTCTGACACTGTGTCCACGTGTGGAGAAAATCTACATCATCACTTCACCAGGAGAGGAGGAAACTCTGCTGGGAACTGATGATCTTACTCCTGGCCAGCCAATTTTCCTCTAGTTCACATTCCCTCCTGCATGAGGCCACCTCAACTTTCTTTGGTGGGATGTGAGGCACTGGAATGATGGGATGAGTGCCCCCATTGTCCCCTCACATGCACGCACGCACGCACACACACGCATACATGTGTGCACTCACACCTCTCGTGTCTGATGCCTCTGTTCACAGGGCGGGATGATTGAAGTTTCCTCCAGGGGCAATGTCTGCACCAGCTGGTGCATCAGGGAGAGATGCTGTTAACCCCCCCACAAATTGTCTGGAAATGGAAAGCAGCTGGATTTCTGGCAGGAAGAAGAAGAGAGAGAAAGTAGATGGACTCCACCCCACCCCACTTGGGCCAGTTCTCTTGCTCAGCTTTCTCTACCCCAGACATTTAGGCCAAATTCAGGCTGACACCCAGGGCCAGCTGGAATAGAAGCAGGGAGTGTGAGGCACAAGGGCCCCTGACCAGGGAAGCCCTTCTTGGGCCCTGTCTCCCCAGTGCAGAAGAAAGTCCAAGGATAAGCTGCTCACTGGGGAAGGTGGAAACAAGGGACTGTGTTTGAAGTAAGCTTGAACTCTGGCTCACTGTCATTTCAACCAGCTTCCCTGGCCCTCAGTTTCCCTAGCTGGGCTTTACACTGGCTGTTTAGGCCATCCCAAGCAGTGGTCAGGATTGAGAGAACACACACATGGTGTAAAGATGGTTTAGAGAACGAGTCCTAAATCTCAAGATGAGGAGATTAGAACCTGCAAACCTGTTTCAAAGCAGAAGCACCCAGGACTAATCCACAACATTGGTTATAGGATTTGAAGACAGATGCCTCTCCGGGGTACTCTACCTGCCCATCACTCCTCTGGGGCTCCTTCAGATGGAACTTCAGATCTCCCCCACAAAGCATGCCAACCAGCTCATTGGCATCTCCTTCCATTCCAGGCCTCCCAGGCCTGCATTTGCTGAATCTCCTGCTCTCTCACACCCTGTCTCCCCAGGCATCCCATGGAGACTGAGGCAAGGGGGTTCTCCTACATAAGGTGGTCAATCACCCAGCTCTGTTTCCTTGCTTAATAAACAAACACTGTTGGTTCCCTGTGTCCACCACAGCTTCTGGGAGCCCAGGGCCCTCTGAGTCTCCCCTCCAGCAAGCAGTGAGGGTCGGGAGCCTGGGTTCCCGAATCTGGAGCCACCCAGATCTGGGGTAAATCAATTCCGTCTCTGCTTCAGTCTCCACATCCGTGAAATATGGACAATAATCTCTGCCCCCCCCCACCTAATTCCAAGGGATGGTTTGAGAAGCAAAATGAAGACACGTCTGGTGAAAGGGGTTATTTAAATACAAGCTATTTGCAAAGATTTTATAACTCCTTTCTTTTGTATTTCTTGGGTGCAATCATTTTGGAGTGAGGAAAAGACCTCTTTAGGGGTCCTACTACCCTACCAGAAGTTAATGAACTAGAGAAAAGTAGTAGTAATAGTAAGACTGCGGGAAGAACAAAACAAAAGAAACAAAAACCCCCTCTGGAATCTAGGGACCTAGAGTCTTCCTATATCCTCTGGACAGTTCCTCTCTCAAGTGTTACCTTCATCACAAAAGTAAAGGTATGGCCAGGTCAACATATTGCCCAGACAGTCCCCATAGGATTTGCCCCCCCTTCCTGTCATGGAACTCTGCCCATAGGTCTAGAATTTGAATAAAAAAGCCAAGAAAATAAGGATGTATAAAGCCAAATCTGTCTCCCCAGGCCACAAGCACTCACTAAGAAAGCATGGTCCAGGTGTCCAGGTGGTCATTAAAATCCCACACTCTTCTGAGCTAACAACCATATGTCTCTCAAGCTCGAAGGAACTTCCAGAGAGGACAAGATGATGGTCATGATGATGGACTCTGATGACCACTGCTTACTGAACAGCTCACATGTGCCATAAACTTGACCCATTCTAATGATAAGCTTTACAACATCCATATAAGGCTGATGGTATTATTAGAGCAGCACTTCTCAAAGTTAAGCACGTGCCAGAAGCACCTGGAGGGCTTTTGAAACCCAGATAGCAGGGCCTCGCCCCCTGAGTTTACAATTCAGTCTGTGGTAGGGCGTAAGAATTTGTATTTCTAACAAATTACCAGCTGGCACTAATGTTGGCTGCTTGAAAAAATGCACTCAGGGAGCCACTAAGTTAGGTGTTCAAGAGATTCCATTCAAATGAAGTCATCTACCCAGGATCATCTACCCACAGCCACACAATTTTAAAAGACTGATGCTACGATTCAAACCTAAGTCTGTTGACGCCAAATCTTGCACCAGTTCCTTGCTGTCTCCTGGTCCCCTGGGGACTGAACCCGGTGTGGGTGAAGTGTGCAGTGCTGGCCCTGAAGTTACCTGATGTCTAAAGCTTTCTGAAGAAGGTCTGAGGATAGGGCAAGGAAGGGAAGCAGGGCCAGCTGCATCAAACTTGGAAGGAGCCTGGTAGCCATGGGGCCAAATTCTGTAGGCAGGGAAAGTTTACAGAAGTCATTCTGGATGCTTTATTTTTGTGCCCAAGTCCACCACTAGCCAGACATGGTCCTCATGGAGACTGTGTCTAAGATCCCAAGTCAAGAAAGTGGTCAACCCATAAACTTGCCATGAGGTCAACCTCTAAAACTCACACCAATACCGTGAGACAGAATCCAAACTTGAATGAAGTCAGTCCAACTGGTTGCTGTGACTCAGTTTCCTTGTTTATTAAAAAGGAGAATGATTCCTGTCACCCCAAGGTCCCAGTACAACCATGTCAACAAGCAGCACTTAAAAATAAATACCCAGCATCAAGAACAGCTCTTTCTCAATGGGTGTTCTATAAATACTAGCCAACATCACCATATTAGGGATATGGAGCACTCTGTGAACTGGAAGGTTTGCAAAGCACTTTCCAAATGTGTTCCTCATTGTTGATGTTGGCAGGAACTTTAGAAGATCCCTGGATGGAAGCATTTCCTGTAGATTTTAACTTGCTCCTCTCCCTTAAAAAATTTGATTAAAAGAAAATAAAATAACAATTTTGCTTAATGGTTCTCCCATTTCAATAGCTCCGTCTCCTGGCCCCAACATCCCTGTGCTTGCCACCACTAAACGCCATGTCAAGCATTCACTAAAAGCGAACTGGGTTTTTAAAAATAGTGAGACATCTGCATAAATGTTGTTTTATCACTACAATTAGGCAAATTGGCTTCTAAAGCAAATGGAAAATCATTTCAGGAGTATTTACATTCAGCATAAGACAAACAGGGCAAAGCAGGCCTTGGACAGGTCAGCTGCAACCTTGTACATCATCCAGCAGAGCTGTGGGAAAGGGAGGAGCAAGAGAGAGAAAAGGGTGGCAGCAACTTCCACTCTGTCCTCCGTGCATTCACAGTCCCTGTGCTTCTGGGTGCAGGGATTCCTGGCTCTTAGACTCTCACAGAAGGGAGGATCATTTTATCTGTGTCCTTGTTGGATTCCTGGCTCTTAGAATCCTGCAGAAGGTAGGAACCTTTCATGTGTCCTTCTAGGGACCTCTTCAAATCTTACCCATTGGGTAAGATATCTCTTTACTTATGAAAAGCAACAGCCTACTGCTATTAAGTCCTGAGAGCAGGTGTCTCTCTTCATTCTGCCCCAGACAAGCCTTCAAAACCCCAAAGGCAGTTTTCAGAGCCAATCACACAGGGAAAAGGGGAAGGGCCATCATGACCCTCAGCGATCCTTGTCTATAAGCTCCTAATAATTTTTTCTGACATATATTATTCCCTTAAACAGTTACTATTCCCTTAGAAATAGGCCTGCTGGGGCGCCTGGGTGGCACAGCGGTTAAGCGTCTGCCTTCAGCTCAGGGCGTGATCCCGGCGTTATGGGATCGAGCCCCACATCAGGCTCCTCTGCTATGAGCCTGCTTCTTCCTCTCCCACTCCCCCTGCTTGTGTTCCCTCTCTCGCTGGCTGTCTCTATCTCTGTCGAATAAATAAATAAAATCTTAAAAAAAAAAAAAAAGAAATAGGCCTGCTGTCTTAAATTAGACAATGAGATTTGTGTCGTCCATTCTATTGCCCTTTTTTGCTGTGGCTGCCAGACATCTCACAACTAAATTTGATATTCAATTACAGTTACTTAGGTAGACTTAATTTTTAGTATAATTATCTCTGCTCCTTCTATCTGGTTTTGAGCTTTTATTTTATGTCTTATTGAACACACGCCAGGCTCAGAGCTAACATTAACTCTCCATTTCAGCAGTGATGGAAAGGATCTTACCCTGTTTTAGGGTCCTGGAAGTGGACCAAATTCATTAATGAGCTGAAGCACAGACCAGTATTCCTAGTGGGGTTCCTATGTGTTAGAAGGATCCCAAAAGGAACTGAAAAGAGAATCCTGATACTATTTATCGAGTGCCTTCTCCATCCCAGTCACCCAAAATATCTTATTTCATTTAATCCTCATTACTACCTTATGAAATAGCTCAATCAGTCCCTATAACACTCAGTTGCCTCATCTGTAATCTGGGAACAGAATTCTTATTTAAATTCTCATGGTTACTGGGGCGCCTGGGTGGCTCAGTCGTTAAATTCTCATGGTTACTATGGACCCTGGGAAACAAACTGAGGGCTTCAGAGGGGAGGTGAGATAGGCCGGTGATGGGTATTAAGGAGGGCATGTATTGCATGGAGCACTGGGTGTTATACGCTAACAATGAATTTAACATTGCATCAAAAACTAAGGATGTACTGTATGGTGACTAACATAACATAATAAAAAATTATTATAAATAAATAAACAAACAAATAAATTCTCATGGTTAGTTAGTGGAACTGAAATTAGATGCAAAATATATCTGACTTCAGAGCATGTATCAAGCCACTGTTAGCCTATACAGTGCTTTTGTGTAAAACAGAGCAAGACGCCCCTTTGGGAAGACCCAGTCTTATAGTGAAGGGGCACTGTCTTCATGTGAGCAGTGTACAAGCTATAGAAAGGGCCAACCTAGAAGCCCATCTACTTCGTTCTTAGAAACAGACCTGCGACAGGAGAGACTGCTGATCTCACCATGATCCTTGTTCTGCTTCTCTTTCTAGGCCACAGAAAGCACAGCACTGAGCCATATTTCCCAGGTCCCACACATAGAGGTGGGGCACGTGACTGCTCCTGTTGAATGAAATGAGGGCAAGCATTGTATGTGTCATTTCCCGGTGGGGCCTGTAAATTCCTGAGCGGTTCTCGACTTCCCCCCAACCACTACCACTCACTGGCTGCACAGACAGGACACTCTGAGGACAACGGAAGGACGGAATCTGGGACTGGAAGGGGTCTTGAGTCCCTGAGAGACTGTAGAGATGAGTTTATTTCACCTTCTTCAAACTGCATTGGACTGCAATATGAATAAAAAATACAATTTTATCGTGTTTAGGCCCCTGACATTTGGGGGTCATTTGTTATGGTACATGACTAACTCTAATGCAAGCCCAAACTACCTTGTTTTCTTTTAACAGACCTGGCTGAAAAGATTCAAACGACCTATGGTTAAAAGCAGTTCAGTTCTGATTCAAGAGGCTGGAGGTTGGCGGGGGTGGGGGAGTTAATTCCATTTCCTTGTTCCCCTAAGTAAAATTCTCCACAAATCATCCCTACTTGAAGCCCAACCTTCAAGAACATTTCAAGTTAATCTCACTTTCGTTCAGACCCTCAGTCATACTTATGAGTCATAGAACTGCAGGGTGTTCAAGCTGAAAGGCACCTCTGAGATCATTATTACAAATGTTGAAGATAAGAAATCTAAGGCCAAGATGTATGGCTTGCCTGGGGTCTCAGAGCCAAGGCCAGCACCCAAAGCTGGTCCAGGGCTCTCTGCATTCCCTGAATGGATGGAAGCCATGCCCAAAGAGCTCAACTGATGAAGGCAGCCCAGCTCTGCCTGTAAAGCCTCACTGGGAAAGCAAGGAGAGCGTTCACACGGAGGCTGCTCTGTGGGTGGAGGCCGCTGGCGCCCTCCACTGGACAAACTTGCCATGTCCTCTGCTGCCAGCCCCGTGCAAACTGCAGGACTCCAAATAAAGAGCAACGGAACTATGGCAACGCTCTCTAGGTGTCCGTGGCCACAATCAGCACCTGTGTTAAAACCCCTTTGAGATTGTGAGCTATTTCCTCGTACGTCCTCGCATTTTCCAGTCAATGGCTCCTGCCGCCTGTACAAATGTAATGTCACTTCAGGCAGGGACACTTGAGTCTACTTCTCTTTCACACCAATAGCAGGGAGCGTAGCTCCCCGAATCACAGCATCCCCTCCTCTTTCTTCTGGTGCACTGATGCCGCAAAACAAAACAAAACAAAACAAAAACAACCCAAAAAAACACAGGAAATAAAAGTCCTCCCTCTAAGGACCCTTCCCCATTTTTTAAAAATTTAGTCTCTAGGTCTTGATGAAATTAGTATTTTTTTCTGTGTTGCAGCAGCATCAGACTGTGGAAGAAAGGAATCTAAAGGAAAAAGAGATAAGAAAAGCTTCTGTCTAAAAGACACTGGAGTGGAAAAGGAGGAGCGATACTAAGGGGCCAGTGGGCTTGTTCCAGCCTCTCCACATGCTGCTGTGAACAAAAGCTTGCTGGGGACGGAGTGTGGTCCGGCAGCGGCCAGCGCGCTGAGTGGAAAACCAGAGAGCAATTGTAGTTCCATTCTCTATTCAAAAGGCAATTTTCTCGGAGGTGGTAAGAAGCCTCTGTCTGACACTGAACCTCAATTTCCCCGGCTCTGTAAAGCAAGTGACTAAATAATCATGGAAAGTCAGAGATGGCATTTCACCTCCCCGGTTCACTTTGCAGAGGAGAAAACCCAGGCCCAGAGAGAGAGAGGACTTACGTAAAATCACCCAGCTAGTAAGGGGCAGAGGTAGGCTGGAGCTCAGGTCTCCAGGCTCAGCCCTTGCACAAGAAATCTCTCCTCGGGGCACCTGGGTGGCTCAGTCCTTAAGCGTCTGCCTTCGGCTCAGGGCGTGATCCCAGCGTTCTGGGATCGAGCCCCGCATCGGGCTCCTCTGCTGGGAGCCTGCTTCTTCCTCTCCCACTCCCCCTGCTTGTGTTCCCTCTCTCGCTGGCTGTCTCTCTCTCTCTGTCAAATAAATAAAGAAAATCTTAAAAAAAAAAAAAAAAGGAAGAAAGAAATGTAGCTCCTCGGCTGCCTGCGTGCAGTCTTAGCCATCAACAGAGAGACAGAACAAGCAACATTTGGGGGGTGCTTGAGCCACAAGATTTTAGGAATCAGGGGTTTTGGTGTGCATTGAACATGGAGTAAGGGGTTGATTCTGGATGCCTTACACGAGCCTGGAGCTGTGGGTCAGGGGACCCCCACTTCTAGGCAATTCTATCATTAATGCCCTTTGTGGATAACAAGCCTGGCCTACTTGCTTCATAAGATGATCATGAAGATTTGATGAAATAATATAACCCGAAATTTTATTTTACTTTATTTCTTGAAAGGAGACTCTCAGAGTAAATTTCACCCAACTCCTTTATTTTATTTTAGGGCCAATTTACTAAACCTGAACTCAGAGAAGGTAACTGCTATAAACTTCAGAACTCTGCTCCCTAAGCCAGGGGGGCCCCTGTGTTGCGTGCCCCAGGTATGGCGGCCCGCCCAGGAAGCTCAAGACCTACAGATTCCACAGAACTTTCTCATCTTGTGCAAATGAGTCTCAGTGCTAAGCCAATGGAGAGCTGGGGTCCAAGNCCCCTGCGTTGCATGCCCCAGGTATGGCGGCCCGCCCAGGAAGCTCAAGACCGAAAGATTCCACAGAACTTTCTCATCTTGTGCAAATGAGTCTCAGTGCTAAGCCAATGGAGAGCTGGGGTCCAAGGTGCTGCCAAGAGCCACAGCTCTCCAGCCTAGAGTTCAGCCATGCACTCGACCCAAAGCCTCCTCCCATGCTGATTCCTACTCTAAATGGCAGGTGTTTGGCTAAAGCCTTAGTAGTTTCTCTAAGATCTACCACCAAGAATTGTTCACAGACATCCTGCTCCAGAACCACCTGGGGAGCGTTTTGCAAATTCCAAGGCTTTACACCAGATTCACTAAGTGAAAAATCTTCAGGAGGGAGGCCCAAGAAATTATGTACATTTATTTGTCCAAAACCAACAGCTTCCCATGCACTTTAAGTAAATAAAATAAAATAAAATCCAAATGACTCAGCACCATGTGGAGGGCCCCAGGGGAACTCCCCACCCTCACCTCTTGTCACCACTTCTGACCCCCCCATAGACACGAAGGTCTGCCTTGTGTTCCTCATGAGAAACTCATTCCTACCTCGGGGCCTTTGCACTTATTCTTCCCTCTCGCCTGGAGCAATTCTTTCCCTGGTCTATTCATGCCTGGTTCTTCTTCATTATTTATAAAATAATTATTTATTCAAGTATCATCCTCCTCATTTATCTGGGTCCCAGGCAGCTCCCTTATGGATGTCTGCCTGGACCATCTTAATACTGCACCCTGCCCACCAGGTCCTTTTCTGTCTTCAGAATGTCCTTGAAAACAGAAACTTTGTTTCCTCTGTATCCCCAGAAACAGAATAACCTCTAACACGTCAAAGGTACTCAATAAGTATTTGTGGAAGGAATGATATTACCCTGTTTTGTTCTAAGATTCTCTTATTTGTTTGCTTGTTTACTACCTATCTCTACCACTAGAGTGAGCATTCCCTGAGAGCAGACGTTTGTCTGCCTTGTTCCCATCATGTCCTTAGTACCTAGAATAGTATCTGACCCATCATGGGTGCTTAGTAATGAGGTGCTGAATGAATGGATGCATGAACGCACTTTGAAAATTCTGGAGCTGGGATCTCTGTTTGGGCTGGGGACAAGTAACTGTTTCAATCAATAAACATTTCCAGTCGTGTGCAAAAAGCTAGGGAAACTTTTAAAAGGCATAAAGCATATACCTTCCCCCCAAATTGCCCACAGATTCATGAAGGAGATAGAAGCATGAACAAATGACAATGAGAACATGGAATGAGGTGCAGGCAAGATGTTCTGGAGGGTACAAAGCAAGAAGCCACCTCTAATCCAGGCAACCAGGAAGGCTTTGGAGAGGGTGCCAAGACGGGAGCCGACTCAAGACGGAAGTAAAAACTGGAGGGTGGAAAAGTGGAGAAAGACGATGAAAAAAGGATCAGTCTGGAGGCAGATGGCATTTTTGGGAAAGAGCTCAACAAGCAGGACAGTGGAGCGATGAGGCTGGAGCAGCTGCTGGATGCCAGGTCATACTTAGAACTTCGTTTGGCTCTATCAGCCAATGGTTCCCAAACGATTCAAATGGCAACAATCTCTCTCCATTTTAAAGACTCTTTAAAAACAAGCCACGTGAAGATCAAATATTCACACAGAATAAATAAAACACGGAAGTCCAAAAAAATATGAAGTCCGCATTTTTACCTCAGATGCATGAAATAAAGCCCAGCAACCACAATTTGAAAAGCAAATAATTTCTCTGTGTCTGGCCATAGTTTGATATACTTTTTAAGCTGGTTGGTGAGAAAACATCAGAAAAAATACACAATGCTTTTTAGACGAATTTGTTTTGTATTGTATTGACGATAAGAGCATTTACATGTACTAAAAATGGCACACGGTTTACTGGACGTACGGACAGGGCTGGGAACACCTGCGGGTTACAGAGACCCAGTTCTCTAGCGTCCTCTGCAGACTGGGAAGCACTGTTGAAGATAACACAAAGGCAGAGAAGAATGGTGGGCAGGAGCTGAATTTGATGGGATCTGGGTGTTCCCGAGTTAACCGTCAGTAACTCGTGGAGTGCACAAGGTTGGATGGAAATGGATCGAGAAGGCCAAGTCAGGTATGGATGGGTGTTCATGGTGCAGGGACAGAGATGTCCTCGGCTGTGGGACACAGACACACGGTCCGATGAACAGAGGCCCTGATCTCAGCCCCTGCACTCCCCACATCCTAGCCCAGCTCTGAAAAACAAAAGACCAGTGATGCCCTAAGGGTAGAGGTGAGCCAAACGGCACTTCTGTGCTGATTTTCAAACACCGAGTTTTGACCATCTGAGAGGGAGAAATTCTAAAGCAAGTTGCATGCAGTTGTGCAGGCTGGGTCCCACACTCTGCCAAGCACCCAACACTTGGGTGAATTTCCTGCTAGACTTTTCCCTGGGGGTATTAGGACCACACTGCCATGTATCCTTTTCTCCCCCCACTTCTCTACATTATTCATACTGCTGTGTCATAAAACATTTTTCTACAAACACGATTTTTAGTTGTCACATAATATTCCACTCTAAGAATGTCCCGTAATTTACCATTCTCCTTTTGTTGGACACATAGAGAGTTCCCAATATTTCACTATTATGAATAGCCCTGTGATGCCCATCCCTGCACATAAATCTCAGTGCACATCTCTGGTTATTTCCTTGGGGCAGATTCCTAGAAGTGTGATTGCTGGAATGTTTGCCATTTGATGGATTTCGTGTTGTACTGTTCCCCCTGCCTGGTGTCCTGGTGGCAAAAGATAAATATCCATGAGAGGATGCGTGTGGGAAGAAAAGGAGTTCTATGTGAACACTGGCTCACGAATCCCAGCAGAGAGGAGACACTTCCTGAGAGCTACTATGGGTGACAGGCAAGACCATTTATTTATTCGAGGCATCTTCCCAAACCCTTCTTCTAAAAAGGACTGACCTAGAACAAGAAGAACTAATATATCATAGGAAAATGTCAGACGGGGTGGGGAAGAGGAGGCTGCCAATAGTGGAATGACTTGGCTGCTCAAGACCCAAAGAGAATAAAAACCGGAAGAGCAAGGAGGGCTTTTTGTGCTCCGTTCCTCTGCTGCTAGGACTGCCAGATAAAATACAAAAAGCCCAGTTAAATCTGAATTTCCGATACATAACACATAATTATTTTAGCATAAAAAACTGTGTCCCATGAAATATTTGGGACACATTTATACTAAAAAAAAAAAAATTGTCGCTCCAAAATTCTAATTGAACAGGCATCCTGGATTCTTATTTGCTCAGTGTGGCAACCTGGCATGCCACACCGGAATTTACAGAGCAGCAATTAAGAGGAGGGCAGCAACCACACAGTTCGGGGGGCAAACATGAGTAGAGGGGCATAACTCAGTGCCCAGGACAGAGCACTAGTTAAGGAGACAGGGCTGCAGCTTCTTACCAGTGAGCAGATTGTTTTGCGGGACATCGGCTCAATGATTCCCACCCTTGAGAAAGCCACAGAGAGACGCAGAGATAGGGAGGTGGCTCTGACTGCGGCCACTCTGGGGCACAGGGCTCTTGGTGTGTGCTAGGATCATCAGCGGAGAGATGGACAGAGCCACAGGACTTTGGCGAGGGACGGCTGTTCCCCGTGCCATTTCTCCAGGTGGAACGGGAGGGAAGCAGCTGAGAACAGGCTGATTCTACAGACCCTGAAAAATCGTTTTCTCCCTGACCTCGGCCAGCAAACTCTTTTATTTAAAGGAGGGGCAGAAAAAGAAGGCGCTCTCTTCACACACACACACACACAGCACCTTCCTGCGGTCGTGCCTCAGCAGTCCCTCACACAATATGCTCTAAATTAATAGCTTCAGGGAGATAATGGTTTATAAAGCAGGAGTTTGTATGCAACCGAGGAAAATGTTCTGCTCCTTATTATATAGCTATGTATTTTTTTTGCAGTCAGATTATGAGCAAACGAGGTTAAATGCACACACAGACACACGCACATACGGGGAAATAGGCCTCAATTTTCTACTCCATGACCCACCGCCTCAAACTTCCTCCTCTGCCTTTGCTTTGACTATTTCTCTTGCTTCCATTTTTCACCTCATCCTTTCTTTCTCCTGCTCGTTCTGTTTCCCCTGTTTATATCCTTTGCCCTTTTTTTTCTATTTCTGTGCTTTCTTGGTTTTCTTATTATTTCTTTTGTCCTTCTCTTCAAGGCAGAAAAACAGCTCAATCAAAAATAAATTTAAAAACATACAATGTTTGGACTGGGAGGTGCCTCAGGAACCATTTTGCAAACAAAGAAACTGAGGCACACAGAGGCGAAGGGATTTTGTCAGGATAACATGGTTTCTAGCGCTCAGGATTGGGGTCCAGTCTCCTCTCTCTCCAAATTTGGTTCCCCTTCCACTGTGGCAAACTCCTTCCCAGAGGTCTGGCATCATTTTGTAAGTGTTGAAGTGAACTGTGTCCCCCACAATAATTTGTCCACCTCTTAACCAACCTCCATCCCGTTACCTGTGATTGTGGCCTTATTTGGAAATAGGGTTTTAGCAGATGTGATCTAGTTAAGCTGAGGTCAACCTGGAGTAGGGTGGGCCCTAAATTCAATGACTGGTGTCCTTTGAAGAAGGCTATGTGAAGACACAGGAACTCTGAGATACACAATAAGAAGGCCGTGTGACAATGCAAGCCAAGGGACCAAAGGTCACCAGCAACCAGAAGTGGGGAGAGAGGGAGAGAACAAATTCTCTTTCAGAGCCTCCAGGAGGAGCCAATCCCGCCAACACCTTGACTTCTAGACTCCAGAAGGATGAGAGACTAAATCTCTGTGGTCTTAAGTCACCCATTTTGTGGTATTTTGTTACAGCAGCTGTGGGACGCTAATACACCTTGTCCTGCTCACATACTGCAAACTGTGGAGCAGACTGGAGCCTGCCGGTCTGCAGCCGGCCAGCCCGGGCTCCCCCCTGCACCACACCACCTTGGTCATCAGGAAAAGTACCAAATGAACATCTCTTATGGGCAAGAGGCTGGACCTGGGGTTTCTGAGATATAAAGCAACACGAGACATGGTCCTGCCTTCAAGACACCTCTGTAGGACTAAAATAAGTAAGGCCATGCTAAGACATGGCTGCAGAGGCTTCAAAGAGGGGCAGGCTGCCAATGTCCCAAATCAAAGGACCTCCCAAACTATAGCTCCATCCAGAGGAAGACAGGGCAGCCTTGTGTCTCCAGAGCAGGGATAACCCTCAGACTCTGCCTCTGAGGAGAAGCTAACTCTCTGGAGGGTGGTACACACATTCCCGGTATCCTACCAGATGGACATTTCTTTGAGCCAGCAGCCCGAGGCCTGGAAATGCAGGCTTAGGGTTATGTATCCCCAAGGCTGGAGGTCTGCCCTACTGCCCACCCCTTGGTGCCCCTGAGGAACCTGAACATTCCCTAGAGATGGCCTTTGCTTGACCCTGGAAGGGAGAGGTGGGGGAGGCTTTGGGAGTGTAAGGAGGGAGTCTCCGGGCTGGATATGACCCCCAACTTGAACATCAACATATCCCAGGCTTCCATTTTGGCCTAGCCTCTGAGCCCTTTGGAGGTTGGTATTGGCTCCCAGAATTACCGCATGGGGTCTGCTGGCCCGACAATGGCCAAGTGGGGAGTGCTCCCCAGGCCCAGAGGGGAGTGCTTCTTCCTGTGGAAGTGGGGGAGGGCTGAAGGGTTGGGGGAGGGGAGGAGAGGCTCTTCCACGCCCCCCATGGAGCTTGTTCCCAGAGCTCCAGAAAACAGGTGGAGGGGCCTGGAGCTGCTGGCCCTGTTCAATCCTGACTCTGGGTGATTTGCTTGTTCTTGGCTCCTAGCAAATTAAAATGTCCTTTATATTTACAACAGGAGCAATAATCCGCCTTAGGTTTTGAAACCAAGGTGGAATAGTCCATTCTACTCTCTTGTCAGATGCTAATCTGACTCACTGATAATGAAAAAGGAGAAGAAAATCAGAGGGAAAGCCAGCTTGGTCTGCAGAATCAGAGGATTTGCAAGGGCAAGAAGGGGAGGAGGGGGCTTTGAATTAAAATTAAATATTAGGAGGTGGAGAAATCACACTGGGAAAGACTGGCCTGGAAGCGATATAGAAGTTGATGTAAAGGGGGTGGGGTGACAGCTGGGCCCGCTTAGGCAGGCGAGGATCAGAAGAGGCAGAATAATAATGCCATGTACCCCATCGGAAATCAGCTCATGGCTTCCCCCCTGAACTCACGAGGGGAGTGCCTATGGGGACGGAAAGGCTGGTGACAGCGGGGGGTTTCCATGGGTGTTTTTTTATTTTTTATTTTATTTTAGTTTCTCCTAGTTTAGCTCCAGAGTTTGGGCTCTTCTGGGTGTGGAAGCATGAAGAGTCCAAAGGGAAAAGCAGAGGAAAAAAAGGGGGAAAGGAACTTTCATGTGCGGCTTGAGAGAAAGTTCAGAGTCAGACTAGGTTGTTCTGCCCCATTTCTTGAACTGAAAGATTAGACCAAACAGTATTGTTTTGGTTTATCTTTTTATCCAGAAAACGGGGAGTGCACAAGAATGGTCTCTTCCCAAAGTTTCAGTTTGCGTGTGTCAGTCCAATGGGTGTCCTTTGTTCCTCCATTTGGGGGCAGTACAAGCTCTCTGAGATGTCCTGGAGACCCCTCAAAGTGAGATCTGAGTACATCCCACAGCATCTATTTGAAGGCAGACCACCCCGAACACGCCCTCCAAATTCAGTGAGAACTCACCTAGCTGTTTTCACATGACGTGGTAGGGGGCTTGGGGGAGAAGTCATTTTATGTATGGATGTATGTATGTATGTATGTTGTCAAATAACTCTTGAGCGTAAGAAAATGATTCCTTCTACACATTGAGCTTCAGCCAGCGCTCCCGTAACTTCCACCCCCTGGATGTCCACTCCACCTTCTAGACAACAACTGCTCCCATACACACTGGAAGGTGGCGGCTGTCTTGCCCCATACATTTCTCCATATAGATAAAACTGGTACCTTGACTGCCTGCCACTGTCTTCACTCGGGCTGCTACAACAAAGCACCATAGACTGAGTGGCTTATAAACAACAGAAATCTATTTCTAATAGTTCTGGAAGCTGTAAGTCCCAGATCAGGGCACCAGCACAGTTGGGTTCTGGTGAGCGCCTTCTTCCAAGTTGCAAACTGACCTCTTCTTGCTGTGTCCTGACACGGTGGAAACGGGAGAGAGAGCTCTCTGGGGTCACTAGCAAGGTCACTAATCCCATTCATGGGGGCAGAGCCCCTCCCAAATACCCCATCTCCTAATTCCATCACATTGGGGGTTATGATTTCAACATATGGATTTTGGGAGGACACAAACATTTAGTCCATTGGACACATATAACATGTTTTCCTGATTCCTGGCCATCCTGGTCAGCTATACTTTGTTTGTATCCCCTTTAAAGTACAGTTCCTATAACCTAACAAGAAATTGGTCTTCCTTCCTCCCTCTCAGATCCACCCTCCACCCTGCCTCCACAGCAAACATTACAAAATACATATAGCCCCTCGAGTTTTGCTGGTCAAAACCCTACACTGGCTTCCCATTGCCTATGAAAAAAGATTCCTCAGTGTCCCCCATAACCCCCACCATCTCTGGTTACTCCAGTAGCTTCCTAACTAGGATCTCTGGTCCCATTCTTGGCCTGCTCACTCCATGACCCATTCTCTAGAGCTAGGACAAAAACTGTACCCTCCAAGTACCAAGTACCATATATCACATGGTGTCCCCTGTTTACAACTCGTTAATGAAACCCCACTGTACTTGGAATAAAATCCAAATTCCTCCCCAGACCCTGCAAGTCCTGCATCAGCTGGCCCCTTCTGCCTCACAATCTTGGGCAGCCCTCCTCCCTGTCAACACCTGAAGTGCGGCCTTTCCTTCAGGCCTTCACACGGGTCAACCTCTTTCCTGCTGCAAACTCTTCTCACATACCGTTCCCTGCCTGGAATGCTCTTCCCTCATTCCTCACTGGGCAGCTCCTTCTCACTGTTCAAGACTGAGCTTGTATGCTACTCCTCCAAGAGGCCTTCCCTGATCCCTAGTGCATGCTCATGCTTGCACCCACACTCCCTGTCCTCTTTGAACCCACTGTCATCTTGCATTATAACTATATCAAATCTATAATACGGGGGTTAGCTTATTTGTCTATTTATTGGCTGTCTGACTCTCCCACTAGACTATAACCTCCACAAGAATAGAAAGAACGACAGTTTGTTGATCACTGTATACCCAGTATCTAGTTAATGTCTTGTACATAGGAGATGTCCAGTAAATATTTATTGGATCAGTGAAGCTCTCAGATACTTTATCTCCTATCCTCCTCCTGCTCCTACTCATTCTCTAAGATCCAGGTCAAGAATCCAGTAAAATCGTCCCTGACTTCAATGAACAGAGGCTATCATCGCCCCAAGTATGCAGGAAACAATGGCTGGAGACCCACTCTGTGCCCAGTACGACGATGTGTGCTGAAAACACAGGATTCATCTACACCTATCCCTTGGCCTCCAGGAGTCCACAGCCTAGTGGAAGATATATGCACACAACAAAATCATTAAAACAGAACGCCGAATACTCGTGGATGACACAGGGACATATGGGATATCAGAGCAGGACAAGGTGGGCACCCAGCAGGGTCTGGATTAATGACAGCACAGGACCAGGTAATAGGTACTTCCTCCCTGCTCCGCACGTAAGCAACTATCCCATGGCTTTACCATTTATTCACCTGCCTCCTGGTGTTCCCTGCCAGAGCCCAGAGCTCGGGACAGGGATTCTGTCAAACAGTCTTGGGGCCCCAGAATCCCCCAAACCATCCCAGTGCGTCCACTGCAAACGCAGGCATGCCGTGGGAACAAATCCCCAGGACCTGCGCTCTGCCGTAGGCTGCTCTAGGCGCTGCTGCTCTGGCTGTCTGCATCCACACAAAAGAAGCCCCTCTCTCAAAACCAAGTCCTCCCTGGAGAAAGCCCAGCTATTTATTGAGTGCCACCTGCCACATGGGTTAATCCAGCCCTGGATTTCTCCTTTACAGCCAACGCCATTTCAACCACAGCTGATCTCCCATCTGACCCTCAGAACTGTTGAGAGACGAGGGGCAATAAATCGCTGTCCAGGCGCCCAGCGCTGGCTTGCTGCCACTGCCACTGCCTCTGCCCCTACACCTCGGAAGAAAGACTTACGGGAGCCGCAGATGATGCTGAACTTCAATTAGGCCCTGCTGGCAAATTAGTCACGCAGGGTGACATTTTCCAATCATGGAACATTAGCATCCTCCCTAATTACACAATTGTGGGGCTAACACACTTAGGAACAAACAAGACCAAGACGCTCAGCATCTCAAGTGTGCGTGCGCACATCACGCACGTGCACACTCGTGGGTACTCACACAGACGTGATGCCACAGGAAATTGGGGTCTACCTCTCCTTTAATGTGGCTTAAAAGCTGACTGTGCACTTTGCTGAGAAGAGAGAGGAAAACCACATGAAGGAAATCCGATATCTCAGGAGCATTTCACAGATGAAGAGACTTTCATTTCACAGAAAACAAGGGCTGTAAATGCTAAGGGTACTACACCAGCCTGAGAGAAAACTATCTGTCCTTTCCTTTCAGGCCTGGTAGCCACGGGGACTCACTGGGGTGAGAGGCAGCAGGCTCACTGTGCCACACACCTGTTCTGCGACTTCCTAGAACCTGCTGAACCTGAACTCCCCTCCCTCACCCGTGGAAACACCCACCTCTCCTCATTCATTCATTCAATGAAGATTTATTGAGTGTCTACTCCATGCCAGACACTGCTTGAAGCCTTGAAGACAGTGGTGAACAAGGAAGGAACGATGCAGTTGGACACATCTGAGCCACAGCCGATGCTGTCACAACTTTAACACTCACAGCTTTAATAGGAGAGGTGCCAGGCATCGCAGCAGGAACCTGAGTTACCCAGTGACCAGCCGGGGGCAGAGGGGGTGGAGGGGTGCCTCACGAGGATGGCTTAGGGCTTTCCCTAACTGAACAGGCAGCTCTTGCAGGGCCAGGGTCTGTTCTTAGCAGCTCTTCCTGATAGGTGACTATTAGATACATTTCACGTCATTAGAAAGGAAGGAGGCTTAGAGAGGATTATAAAAAATTAAGTATATAAATGAGTAGATATAGGCATTTCCAAATTTAAAAAAGAGAGA
Organism: Ailuropoda melanoleuca; assembly: GCF_002007445.2. Taxonomy (NCBI): domain Eukaryota; kingdom Metazoa; phylum Chordata; class Mammalia; order Carnivora; family Ursidae; genus Ailuropoda; species Ailuropoda melanoleuca. Next base: position 192,088,913 of record NC_048218.1, on the reverse strand, counting down.
AATAAATGACTTGCAATTACACACATATACATGCGTATATACATGTAAATATGTATATGTGTATTTATATGATAGTATGTATGCGTGTATATGTGTGTTTGTGTTATATGTGCGTATGTGTGCATATATTCCATATCCACTCCCATATTTTATCTCAGAGTAAATTCAAGGGATAAATAAGTATGTAAATTCCCTAGCAGAGGATCTAGCACCCTGTGGGCATTCAGTAGATATTCTTATCATTACTCTTGCTGCCTTCGTTATGACAACCTGAGTTGATGACAAGCCTGGCTCCTCCGTGCTGCATCACCGTTACCGCATTTCCGAAGGACACATCTTGACCTGCCGTTACACTAAAATAAAGGCCCCCCGTCACTTCTCCACAACATCACCTCCTGATGCAGCCTGGAGATGCCCCCTGCCTCTTTCATGGCAAGAGCCATCCCTATGCCAGGGATGCCACGACCAAGTCTCCACTGAACAGAGACAGCCACCATCTTGCCACCAAACTCAGCACTGCCATCCATCAAGCATGTAAAACACACTCACTGGGATTTACTCTTTGTCATTCCTCCTTCTTGCCTTCTGACATCACCTCTCTATGCACACTCCATCAGGGCGTTCGAACGACTACAGGAGCTCTGCATGCTACGGAGCTGGCTCCGGCTTTGGAGCTACATGGTGTTAACCTCCTGTCTGCCCATTCTCCATGGCCCCGAGCACGCTGGCTCCCATTATCAGCCAGAGGCAGGACGTCTAAGCCAGTGTTTGTTTGACTCACCACCCTCTCCCCTTCTGATCTGCATCAGAACAAAATATCCTAGACAGAGCCCGGCCGCCTCCCCGTGGCGTGCTGCCAGTCATGAAGACGTCACTGGAATGTCTCTCTCTTTTTTTTTTTAATGCCGCTCCTTGTCGCCACAGATTGATCTGCCAGTTAAATATTTAGACATGTTCATCTGCCTTTGTCATAAAATACCACTTGACTTTGAGCGATGAGCAAGGAGGTACTGAGGCTGTAGCTATTCCCTCCCTGGGACATGGGGAGAGAGGGAAGCAGCGACAAGACAACCCCCCACCCCAGGGGTCTGCACATCTCCATCAAAACCCACCCAATCCAAGTTCAGTGAGTCCAGCACACCCAGCCTCCAGAGCATGAGAAAGGCCAAGAAGGGGGAGCCAGGTCCTCTCTTTGGATCGCCAAGTGCATGAGTTTGCTCAGTCAGCCCCATGGTCTCTCTCAGTCAGCCTAGTCCTGCCCTAGCCTTCCCAATCACCAAATGGCCTTCAAGTCAGCCTTCACAGCATCCCCAAGACAGCAAAAAGTGCCAGCAACATGGCACACCACACATTATCTCATTTAATCATCACAACAACCCCCCAGGAGATAGGAATTATTGTCCCAATTTACAAACAAGGAAGCAGAGACTTAGAGTTTAAATGAACAGTCGGCCCAATGACACTCAGGAGGGAAAAGGGGGTCTGTGACTAGAGCCCAACACCTAAGGATGTATTCCCTTCACCAGATGTCCACAGAAGGTCACCACCAACATGGACCCTCTAAACTCATGTTTGATCACCTCAGCCAAAAAGCCCCTTTATTCCTCTGCAACTTCTCAGAGGCTCAAGATCTTTCCTGGGAAATCTGGCTTGCTTCCTGATCACAGGAAGAGGTCAAAGGCCAGAGACTGAACCACTCAGCTCCCGGCTTGAACGTTTAAACTACAAGGTATTTTCAGAGCAGCGGCCATCAAAGCCCAGGACCCTACTCCATGTGGACCATAATAAAGTGAATTTCAGTAGATAGAGGGTCATTATAACTCTTCAAGGGCAGCCTGGAAGGGCCCTGGGCAAATTGAGGGCAACATGGTCCCACAGTGGGCACAGAGGACATCATGGCACGGAAGCTAGTGAATGCTCTCCAGCCCACGGCACCTCAAACCCAGTGTTTGCTCTGATAGAAAAAATAGTTTGCAGAGAAATCCTTCCTTTCATTCCCCCGTTTCAGAAACAAGCAGGTGTCCTTTCATCTAAGCAGTTGGCATAGGAGGGGAAGGAAGAGGAAATGAGGTTGGAAGCATCTGAGAAGAAGGCCAAGGCCATATCACACGGGACCAAAGACTCCAAGAAGAGAAGTGACCCCTGCTGAGGATGTTCACAGGCTCTGCAGTGAAGAGCCAGAGGGGAGCAAACGGTTACTGAATCCCACATTCACACTCCCCAGATGGGAAAAATGAACCTTCGAGAAAATTTTAAGTGCCTTACAGAGAGTCACACACGGTCAGTAGCAAGAACTCGGATTTTCTAACTCCCAGTCCAGCTTCCTTTCTCTCTCTCTCTCTCTTTCTCTCTCCACCCCCCAAACCCTTCCATCTATCAACTCTGTTTCTATGTGTTGTCTTCAACTCCTTCCCACTGTATATGGTCTTCTCCCATGAAGTGGTTAGGGGCTCCAAATTACACAACCCATTATGATATGCAAAAAGGAGGAAGACTTCCCCCTCCCAGTCTGTAATTAGCCTTGCTTGAGCCACATCCACACCCCTTACCCAATCAATGCATCTATGGTGGGAGAGGGACGCAGACTCTACCAGAATGACAAGAAATGGAAGAGATGCAGTTTCCCCAAAGAAATGGCAGCACCATTGCCAGAAAAAAATAGAGACAAATTCAACAGATGTCCACATACAAAGACAGCCTAGCCACTCTTGCCTCATGAATTGGTTAAAAAAAAAAAACACTCAGAATTTTCTAAACAATGTTTTATATTCTAGATTCAAGGAAGAAGGGTGTAGGAAGACAAACTTGGGCCTCCTGTCCTAACTCACATTTTCAAAACCAGATTTTTCCAAAGAAGGCTACCTGCCTTTGGAGTCATCAGTAGCTTGCCAAGCCACTAATAAGTGATATGCTTTCCCATTTGACTACTGCTCCTTGCAAATATCATTCCCCCATCAGGAATCTTGAAGGAGAGGCATGGTGAAAAATAAGACTCGATTCAAACAGTCCATCCAAATCACTGACCCTCCCTCAACTCTCCATGCCCCGCCACCTGAATATGACCAGTCAGCTCACTCTCTCCCGAACCTGAACTTGTAAAAGCCAAATGGAAGAGACACGGAAGAAGGCAGGGGAGAAGAGAATAAAGTGGGATGTGCAGTNAGGATGTGCAGTCAACAGAGGTTGGCACCTGCTCTTATTCAAAATAGCTCACCAGCACATTTGAGCTCTTCCCTGCCACACCCACCTCCACTTTAGTTTTTTGGAAAGCTCTGGGCTGGGAGATGCTTGGGACAAGATGGGACAAGAAGGGAAAACAGTGTTAGACAACTCAGGAATGAATGTTCATACCATCACTTACCAGCTGAGTGACCTTGAGCAGTCATTAACATCTGTGATCCTCAGTTCCCTCAC
>NC_048218.1:192031603-192085399 GCF_002007445.2 Ailuropoda melanoleuca | reverse complement strand
GAGCTTCTCTGACTCTTCTTCTCCAACAGATTGTGTGTCCTGGGACATGCAATTCCTCAGTAAGGAAGTGTAAAGAAACCACACTGGGGCAAAACACCATCACGATTCTTCCTTCCATGGAAGCAGTCCTAAAACACGGAGATTTGACTCTGCTGCACCTGGCCATGGCTGCTGGGTCCATCTGTGGACCTCTGAGTGAATCTGGACAATCACATTTTCTTCCAACTGGGGATTTATCTTATGAGGTAGTCAGATGCCAAGCTGGGAAATTCAAGCACCGAGTCACATAATGGCAGTGACCAGGGGAGGAGGTTCAGGTCCTACTAATGTGGGGTCTCCAGACACCTCAGTTTTTCACTTTTATGTGTCTTGGTTGTTTAACATATTTCTTTGAGCCATGAGACTCCCCATTATCCCTCTGAAAAATTCCTCTTTTGCTTAAACCAGCCAGAATTGGTTTCTGCTATTTGAAAACAAACAAATCTCTTAATTAGTGTTCATGGAATAACTGTTTTCAAGCTCTTCTGTATTGTTCTCATATGTAAACCATTCTGCAGATAAATAAATGGTCCCTTTCATACATCTCTGGAACCAAACATCTTTAAAAAAAAAAAAAAAGACTCTCTTTTACCATTAACAGAAACCCATGATTTTCCAAAATTTCCACTAATGTAAAGAATATATTGGTAAAGGCAGAAAAGTTGTCTGGGGGAGGTTTTTCATAGGCTCAAAAACAGCCTTTGAGGGATTTTTCTGTCTTTGCAGTAAGAGTGGGAGGGACCAAGGGAAGGCAAGGGTAGAAACAAGGGATACAGCACATGATTGTAGTGGGGAAGAGATGGATTTGAATCCAACATCTCCCACCTCACTTGACTTTTGGGAGGTAGCTGGGGGCATGGGCTCAACTGCCATTTGTCAGCTCTAAAGTCCTGGGCATCCTCCTGGACTGCCTATAACACATTTTGTATTTCTGTCTGCAGGCGTGCACAGCGCCTAACAGCACCACCTGGCAGGAAGGACAGGTTCTGAGTGACATTGACCATATTTAAATCCTGGCTCTCTAGGGGCATTTATTTGGCTGGTTCCTAGGCTGATTCAGTCCATAGAGCATTCAACTCCTGATCTCGGGGTCATGAGTTCAAGCCCCACAATGAGCACAGAACTTACTCAAAAAAAAAAAAAAGGAAAAATGTCTAAGGACCTTGAACAAGACACTTAAAGATACTCAATATCCCCATCTTTAAAAAGGAGATAATAGANCTGCAAGTAAAAAAAAAAAAATAAATAAAAATAAAAAGGAGATAATAGCAACCTACCTCACAGGGTTTTTGTGATAATTAAATAACATTTAACATGTAAAGCACTTAGAAAGGTCCCTACCAATAAGAGTAAGTGCCCACAAAAACACTGGCTGCTGCTGTTGTCACATTATATTCTAGCATGACTCTACGATTAGATAGTTAGCTAGAGAGAAAGAAAGATAGGAAAGGCCTTCTAGGAGCAAAACTTGGAGGAATTTTTTGAAAATGGTTTATTTCTCTGAAGGACCTGTCATTACCCTCTCGAACTAATTACAGAAGTGGTGAAACACTTAACACTTTGCCTCCTCCAGTAAACCCTAAGTAGGGTTCTTAGAAGGATCCGCAGAAGAAGAGTTAGACGTGATTTTCTAAAAAAAACTATACACCAGGCCAAGGGCATTTTTGACACTTGAACCACCAAAAGGAAGTTAAGTATTGTCCTTGAGGTTGAGTAAGGAGACCAAGAAGAGGGGAAAGTGGTAATTAATGGCCTAAGAGGATGCGATGAAATGGTACTTAATTTGAAGACAGACATTTTAATTTCTCTTAATATTGTTCTATATTGTCTCCCCTTGTTTTAGCTCATAATTAAGCACTGGTAATTATATTGACAAAGAGTTACATTTTTGGAGGAAAATGCAGAAGAGGCTTGATCAAACGGTGTATTTCTCTTCCACTCCAATAATTCACGCACTGGGTCATGCCAACTCTTTTTAGGCAAGCTGCACCATTCACCCGGGGACGGTTGACGCCTGGCATGTTTTATCATTTATTTCACTTCATGCCTTATTTCATTCACTTCATTAGTTCATTTAATACAAACAACTCAATAAGACAGGCATGGCTATCCTCATTTTACAAGAAGTAGAAATGTAACAACTTCAATTTATACAAGTGCAGCAGTAATAACAAAAGCTAACATCTGGGGCGCCTGGGAGGCTCAGTCAGTTAAGCCTCTGCCTTCAGCTTAGGTCATGATCCCAGGGTCCTGGGATGGAGCCCTGCATCGAGCTCCCTGCTCAGCGGGGAGCCTGTTTCTCCCTGTCCCTCTGCTTGTGCTCTCTGGCTCTATCTCTCTGTCAAATAAATAAATAAAATAAGAAATAAATAAAAGCTAACATTTTATGGAGAGTTTTCCATGTGCTAAGCACTGTAGAAAGCATTTTTGCAGACATCATCTCTTTTCCTCTTTAGGGGTGGAGCCTGATGTGAACCTGACTCTTGCGTGACTTGATGCCAGAGCTGTAGGAGAGCACGATCCGAGCCCAGCTCTTTAGCAGGGACCCTTCTCCCCTACTCCTCTGTGACTTGTAGGTCCCAGCAGGAACAATCCGCCTGGATACTCCTTGAAACCAAGACCCTGTTCTCCAAATGATGGCAAACAAAGCTGTTTCCAAAACAATAGCATTCTCAGAGCGTTTTGTGAGGAGCTCATTCTTTTGCTTAGAGGAACTATCAGGGGCTCCAAGTAGAGCACGGGCAGTGATTGAACAGTCAAGGGCACTTTGGAAGGAGCCCATTACTTCTACTGCCATCACTTCCACGTATGGGCCGCTGGGGGTTTGCCCGCTCTTTGCATCCCACTTCCCTCACCTGTCTGGCGGCTGCAGATGCAGCCAATCAGAGAACTCGTGTAGATCTGGGCCCCAAAGAAAAGAGCTGAAACCTGTCTTTTCAGCTAACAAAAATCTTCAGAGGATGAGCGTGGAAGCCTGAGGTTTATTACACTTTGAAGCTGAGATCATAACAATAATGACGCTAATAAGCCAATCTAAGAGCTCAGGCTCAGGCAGACAGTGTCTCCCACACCTGAGACCCAGCCTTCGTTTGTATTTTCTCTTGACCTTGTGTCCCTCATTGCCTCCATGCCTAAACTGGTTTTATGTGGCCTCCAACAAAGGAAATAGCTGTATTATCTTAATGGTATACAAATTTAAATAGAAAATTAGGCAATCAGGAGAAAGCAAGCATGTTCTACTGTGATGGCGGGCATAGGTGCTGTCACTGGGCACTGGTGTGGGCTCTGAGCCTCTGAGAGCCACAGCAGAAGCTAACCTGTCACTCCGGCTGCCTCGTGCCTCATGCCTGACAGCTGGCTGTGTGGGTGGGAAGGGAAAGGACCCAAAGCCCTGCACTGGTTCCAACAAGAGGTTCCCCGGCTAGAGACCTCATTCTTTCAAGGCTCTGAATGCTGGGCCATGGCAATAAATCGTAAAACATGGGTGGGATGGAGACACAGTTTTAAAAACTTCTCACTTGCCTGGCATGAAAGTCCTGTGGCCTAAAGGCCAAGGGCTAACCATTGATTGCAATTGAGGCTGCCAGCCATGACCCTTATAGAGCATTCAGAACAAAGGAAACCCACCACCAAAGCTAAGCAAAACTTTTCAACTCTTTCTCTATCCTTTACACAAAAGGAACAGGCCAATTAGTGCACCTGAAAATGTAACTGAGCAGGGACAGCATGACTTTCTGGACAGGGTGCTGTGAGGGTTCACCGGACACTGGGGTTCAGAGTCAGATTTCTCGAGAATCCCGAAAACAGCCACTTGCAAACAGCCCACCCAGAAGCAGAAGCAAGGCATCATAGATTAGAGGGGGTGCTGACAGGTTAATGGCAGAGCTCTCCCCAGCACTCCGACATACATACACCCACTCACTCTCGTCCCCTCCCCCCAGGGCCTCTTGCTAATGAGAACAGATTTACAAGGCTGCTTCTGGGAGAGAGCTGCTCAGCTGTCAACCTGGCTTCCCCCCAGGTTCTCAATGGGGCCTCCAGTTTCCAGGGCCAAGAGGCAGGGTTTGACTCACTTAACATGCAAGCAGTGCTGACATGGCCAGATGCTGCGCAGACTTCCTGGGACACAAAGAAGGGCAGGTCCAGCCCCTGCGATGCTCACAGCCCTAGGGAAGCCAGACACGCGCATGAACGACCTTCAGACCGGCCACTGTGGACTTGCCTGCCCCAAGCCAGTAGGACCTTCACAGGAGGTTAAGGAGTTCCACGAAGGGGCTCCTCGAGATGGACCAGCTAAGCAAGCTCCACTCCACCTGTCACTTAGCTCCACTCACACGCGAGCCGTCTGTCCGGGAAGACATCGGGAGGACCATGTTTCACAACTGTCCCCAAAGTATGGTTTCTCAAGTTGACGCTAAAACAAAATTATGTATCAAAAAGAGTCCTGGTGTAAATCGTTTCAATCAATTTCAACTAATTCAGAAGGATGAGCCTCCACCAGCTCTGAAAAATAGTGGGCCTGCACGAAATGATGAGGTCAAAGCTGACTGGCTTCTGCCTGATCCTCCTCATGCCTTGGAAAACGAAAGGAAGAGCCATACTGAACCATCCCAGCTTACTCCTCCTCCCACCTCACAAACTACACTCCCAAAAGGACCCTCCCTTCACTGGTTTCCACCCCAGCCCCAAACTCTAAACCCAGCGCTGAGTACAGAACATCGAGGCTGTGGCTTTGCCGAGGACGGAAGGAAACGGATGATTGATGTGCCGTGTGTGTGTATTTCCCTGGGAGGGTTAGGGGACGTCCCCTGGAGCCCTCCCCAGGGCAGCAGTGGCAAGTAGAGCACAGTGTTCAGGAAAGGCAGATGCGCAAGAGAACTGACAGGCCACCTGCCCGTCGAAGGCGGATCCTCCTCCCCCAAGCTCCAAGCCCGACCTCAACCCAGACCTCGCTCCACCTGCCTTGAAACCTCATAGATTCAATGTAGACGTGTCATGCCACCTGGATCACTCACCTGCCACAGCCTCCTTCCAAACGAGGTCAATTACTTTTCTATCCCATTACCAACTTCGCAGTAACTTTGCTTTACCTGAGTCTAACAGGGGAGGACCATTTTCCTGGGGAGAGAGGTTATCTCATTTTATTGTTGCAGCAAACCTGGAGGATGTTGGGCCTTTGGTATGTTATTATTCTCATCTGGCCAAAGAGGAAATTGAGGTACAAGGATGTGAAAAAAATAAAATAAATAAAATAACAAACTACCGATGCAGGTCTAGAACCTAGGTCTCCAGACTCCTAGCCCTTTGTTTCCCATGGCCAGCCATGCACAGCCTACTCACTGAGATTATCTTTCATTTCTTTGCCTCTGCCCTCCCCTTCCAGAACTTCAAAGACGGCTGAAGATGTGACACATACACCCCTGTGCCAGTACCCAGCTATTTATGAGGACCTCATGGCTTTGTTCCAGCTCGTCACATGGACTTGCTGGTGTGCCGTGGGTGTTGTGCATGTGAAGGGACGAGAACGAAAACTAGCAATAAAAACAGGACTCTGAGGAAGCCCAGCACCCAGAGAGCATCTCCCTGCTAAGACCCTAAAACTGTGGGGAGAGAGATTCAGCAGCATCTGTAGGCTCCCAAAGATGCCCAGGCTTTGTGGCCAGCAGGCCAATGCAGAGCGGTCTGGAGCACAGCAGCTGAGGCAGGGCAGGAGGCAGTCAGTGGTCTAGGGCAGGCCCTGCCTTTTGGGTGTGCTTGTCTGCGAGCTGGGAAGCCATTTGCCCAGAAGGGTCTCTGCTAGACTGATTTCTGGAAATATTTGGTTTAAATCCTCCTCTTTGATTGTAGCACCCCAGTCTCCCAAAGTCCTTAGATGGCTGACCTCATCAAGTAGGTAGCTCCAGGAGAAAAGAGATGGGTATCATCCGTGCTGGGGCAGAGACAGTCACTACCAAGGAAAAAAGGACAGGAGAGGGAAGTAGGAGATAGAGCTCATGGTAGCAGTTGGCTGAGAGACTAACCTGCTCAGGAACTGACCTGGACCACAGCGGACAGTAGTTTTACCTAACACTCAGGGTGAGGGGCTGGGGACAAGACTGCAGTTCCCAGAAAGGAGAAATGTGAGTCCAGACTGGACCCCCAGCCTAGAAGACCAGGCAAAAGCTCAGCCCCAGAGGAACAAGCCTGGTCACGGTGAACACGAAAGGGGCCCCTTCTGCCAGCGGGACAGAAGGTCACTTCAGGCCAATGTGCTTAAATCCCCAAGCTCCTGGCCCACCCAGACTCTTTGGTGCTGGTGAGCAGCCTCTTCCAATGCCTTCCCTGACCGTGTCCATCTGACCTTCCCACGGGGGCCCTGGAGCCAGTTCCTACACACCCGAGGCCTCCTGAACCTCCCAGGCTCAGGGCATCCTGAGTCTGCAGGAGCTTGTGAGGCTCCTCCCGAGACAGGTGGAAGTGCCAGGAGTTCATACTTTGAGTGATAAACACCTTCACTTCTTTGCCCTTCGGGATACAATTCCAAGGCCCATTCCCACAGCCCCTCGGAGGGTTCCAAAGGGACTGAGCCCCAGTTGCCCCAGTGATAACCCACTCATTCACTCACTCTTTATTGACCCTTCTCCTTCATCATGCATCCTGGGGTCACCTCCCAAACAAAGTACTTGCACCAAAATACTTGCCTTAGGTTTGGTTTGCAGGAGAATCCAAGCTAAGACATCTGTTATGGGGCCCCTGGGTGGCTCCGTAGGTTAAGCATCTGACTCCTGATCCTCTCAGGGTCATGAGTTCAAGCCCTGTGTGGGGCTCCACACTGGGTGTGGAGACTACATTAAAAAAAAAAAAAGATACCCATTATGGATTGAATTTTATCCCCCCAAAAGATATGTTGAAGTTCCAATCCCCAGGACCTTGGAACGTGACACTGTTTGAACATAGGACCATTACAGATGTGATTAGTTAAAATTAGGTCAAATGGGAGTGAAGTGGTCCTTAGCCCAACAGAACTGGTGTCCTTATAAGAGAAGGAGAGGGATACAGCAGGAGAAAACAGTCATGGATGACAGAAGAGAGATTTCAATGATGAATTTGCAAGCCAACACCATGGAATACCCATAGACACCAGGAGCTAGAAGAGGCAAGGAAAGACTTCCCTTACAGGTTTGTTTCAGAGGGAACGTGGCCTTGCGCACACTATACTTTCAAATGTCTTAGTCTCCAGAACACGAGACCATACATTTCTGTTGTTTGGGGAACTCTTTGTTACAGCAGCCCTAGGCAAATAACCCAGGATCTGGCGGCAGAGTTCTCATGATGGGGGGCTCAGCCTGAGTCTGGGGGTCAGTGGCTCTCTCCATAAAGCTCAGAGGGGCACATGGTGCCCCTGAGACGGTCACCAGCATCTCAGCAGTCCCCTCATTAAACGGGGACAGGAGCTACTGGGTCTGCGGTGGGCTCTGAGAAGCAAAGACAGATGCGGACCAGGCGGGGGCCTCTGCAGACTGTCTGCACCCTCCCTGCTCCCACCTCCAACCCCCTTAAACCTAATACCACAATCCCTTACTGATATTAAAAACTGACAAGGAATTTTGCCACCGGCACTAGCATTTTAATATTGAAAGGCTGTGAAATCTAATAAGAGCTACGAGGAGGTTGATGGGGGTGGCGTGATTTTTTTTTCCCCTTTCGAGCTTCAATAGAACTGAGATTCAATAAGCAAATGTGACAGAATGTGTGATTTCCCCTTGATCTGCCAAGGCCAGGAATTTCCTGTTTAATAACCTTAAACCGGCGCCCCCCCACCCTCCCAGAGCATCCCTTCCCCCAGCATCTCTCCTCCCCATCTTATCAGAATAATCCTTCATTTGAACGCAGCTCAGACTGGCACTTTGGTGGCACCTTATCACCGCTTGAAGACACAAAGAGAACACGCTGAAATATTATTTTTCCCCTTTGTGGAAAGGTGTTAATAAGATCTTCCTGCCATTGCCCTGCCTGAGATGGCGGGAGATCCCTGATCCCAGTCCTTTCTGGTCAAATTCCAGCTTTAAAACCTGTCCATACAAGAGGGTGTTCCTGGCCCACAGCCTGCCCAGACGAGGGGAGACCGGGACAGAGAATTTCCAACTAGAAAGTGACAAGCAGTGGGAGGAGCCCACACCTGACCTGAGAGGCTGGGCTCTGAGTGTCCATGTCAGATACACATGTGACAGTGTCAGCAAGCACTCCCGTGGCAGCAGAGAACTTTGGGGAGGGCTCTGGGCAGGCCAACAAGCACAGAGTGGCACCCCAGAGACGTGTCCTGCAGCCTTCTGAGGCCACCTGCTCCTAGCCTCTGAGTGGGGCCCCAGCTCAGGACAGCTGAGAGATTTCTGCTTTCTGATGAGCTGAGCCCTTGCAGGAACAGAATAAAATCTTTGGTTCTTGTTTTAGTTTTGGGGAATAAACCAAAGAGAACTTTGATAGTCAAAAAAAAAAAAAAGGATTTTAAGTTTGTAGAGTGAAAGTCATTAACCATCCGTTACGAGCTGAACTGTGTCCCCCCCCACCCCAAATTCACATGTTGAAACCAAAACTCCCAATGTGACTATATTAGGAGATAGGGCCTTGAAGAAGGTAACTAAGATTAAATGAGGTCCAACAAGGTCCAATAATCCCTGGTGTCCTTGACTAGTGTCCTTGTAAGAGGAGGAAGAGACACTGGGAATATGCACATAGAGGAAAGGCCATATGAGGACACAGTGAAAAGGCAGCCATTTGCAAGCCAAGAAGAGAGGCCTCGGGCCGGAGGGGGGGGGGGGCGGGGAACAAACCTTGACCTTGGACTTCTGGCCTCTAGAACTGTGAGAAAATAAAATTCCATTGTTTAAGCCACCTAGTGCGTCCTATTTTGTCATGGCAACTCTAGCAAACTAATACACAATCCTTCACTCTGACTCTAGTCCCCTTACTAAGGCCCAGAAAGGGTAAGGTACTTGTCCATGGTCACACAGCTTATTCACTGTAGAACCAGAATTAAAATCCAGAGCCCTGCTCTCAGTTCCATGCTAGTTATGCTACACCAGCTTCTCCACAAAAGAACAAAGGACTTGTGCCCCAAAGTCAGCACTGCCCATTAAACTTCAATGTACACACTCAAAAATACCTTAATTTTTAATAAAGGAAATAAAAATTCCCCAATCTCCACTGCTCTGAGTACTCTAAGGCAGGAATGATAAACACCTCCCTGCTGCACAAACCACCATCGTAAGGATTTGGTATTTACTTGGATAAATGGTAATCTCCCCCAGAATGGCAGGCAGCCTCTGAGGGTCACCTGACTGATAACATTTGCAGTTGCTATGTTACTTCAGCTCCTAATTTGCTGTCATTTGTTACTTGGAGTTCCCGGAATTCCCTGCAAAGCTAAAGGAGGCAGACAAGGAAACATGCTGCCTTGGGAGTGAGCACCACCAGACTCCAAGCCAATTACACCCTGGCCCCATGAGTGTCCGAGCCAGGGTCCCCAGCTCAGAGGGACAGCACACTGGCCCCACACTTTCCCTACTGGGTCACTTCTCCTTGGGCTATGAAGGAAAGGATGCTAAAAGGGATGGGAGAGCCACGGATACTGCCCCAGGTAGATGGAATAAGGAAAGGGGCAGACCAGAAGGTACTCATTAAAGACCATTTAATGTTTAATATCAGTAACCAGAACGCAGAGACCTTGTGGTGTCATGGAAAAGAGCACTAGATTTAGAGCCCAAAGACCTGGATCTGAACACAGGCTCTACTAAGAACAGCTGTTTGCCTTAGGGAACTCTTTCAACCCTTTAGAGCTTTGCTTTTGTCCCCTATACTGAAGATATGGAATGATCTAATGCACAAGAGAGCTTTTAGCAGTGCCTGGCACATGATGGGCTCAGCATAATATTTGGGCCTTCTTTTGTCCCACCTGTAGGTATGCCTTAGAAGAGGGGTTGGTCTTTAGATCTCAGAGGGCTGGGAAAGAAAAGCTAGGACGCAAGGCAAGAGAGAGAACCACAGAAGTCAAATAGAGACCACACCAGGCCACGTCCTGGGAGTCCCATGATACGCCAGGCAGGGCCAGGGCACTCTGCCTTCTCCCTTCCATTATGTCATGGAAGAAGGCTCTTTTGAGGAAGAGAGTTTTCAATTAAGAGAATAATTGCTGGCAGATACAATGATCCAGCCGAGTGCAGGAAGCTGACAGAGAAGTGGCCAGGGATAAGGCTGAGAGGGGCAGGACATACAGGGTTCTCCCCCGGCCTCTTTAACTCCACACCAGGAGCAATCTCACTACAGGCCTCCTCCAGCCACGCAAATGGCCCTGAGAAGCAGGGAGGGGGAATCTGTGTAGCCAACCCCAGCAGACTCTAAGCCAATAATGGGTAATGGTCCAGTGAGGCCTACGAAAAGACCCGGACAGAGGAATCGAGACACAAGTTTATTAGGGGAACTTACATACAGGGAGTCCAGGAGTGGCCGACCAGACAAAGCATCCACTGCTGGGATCTATGTGCAGTGAGCTTTCATAGCACAGCAACTGAGCCTTCCCCTCCTCACACGGCCTGTGTTCCAAGGAGATCAAGGCCTGCCATCCAGACATTCCTCCTTACAAAGAAGACACTCTGGGTTGGCCACGCCCGGAGCCCCCGACCTTGAATGCTGAACAACACGTTATTCTACATATTCTGCCTGATGGGACTATAGCAGGAGGACGGGACCCTACATTCTCAAGAAAGTGATTCATAGGGGCATTCAGGGTGTGGCTGCACAAACTGGCTATCCAGCACATACCACACAGGATCTGAGGACAGGGTTTGTGGTTGGCATGGAGAATCTTCCTGATCCTCTCTGCCAGCTCCGGTAGAACGAAGCTTATACCAGTCATGTGAACTGGCCTGTGTACAGCAAAAAGGCTCAGTACAATTCTGGTAAAGTGGATGACACAGCGCCTTCCTTATAGGAATCTCATTTATCCATATTCTTCTGCAGAGCCTGTGGGGCTTCCATCTGCACATTCTTCTGTCACAGTATTTGGGAAAAAGTTCAAGGAAAAGACCCTCCTCCAAGTAGAGTGTTCTATTGTTTATGAGATAATTTAACATATTTCAGTATAAACAAGATGGGATGTGTGTAAAACTATCTCTTAGTTCCCTTTAGAGGTCGTTAGCATTCAAGGTACCCTGAAACTATCCCTCTGAGGTGGTCAACCAGAGAGACCCTAATCAGGAACCACTCCCTTCAGAGCTGATTATTAGCATTTAGAATATCAGTGTCAAAAATCTACAAAGTCAGTTTGCCACACGAAGTTTGGACGAGCCTAATTATCAGCCTAAGTGCCCATGCCTTGAACAATGGCTTGGAGACTGGGATACAGCCAGGTCTGATCAAGGTGACCAGAACAATCCAAAGGATGGGCACACAGCTAATGAAGGTTGCAACGTAATCAAGGACTTGACATTACGCCTGCCACCGTTACAAAGCCACGCTCCCTCTTTCGGATTCTCCACACACGATCACAGTTCTGTGAACATATTCCCCTTCAAGGCTTCTGCCAGCACTGACCAGGAAAGAGAGGCTCTGACCACACTCAGGCGTTCTGGTCCACCTGCTGAAGGGCTGGGGAAGCTGGAAATGCTGTCAAGGGTGGTCGGCAGGGTCAAGCACTGAAATCTGACTGGCTACTCTAAATCCCGCCCCCACTGATCATTGGCTGTGGGCTCTGGGCATGTTGCCTAACCTCTCCATGCCTCAGTTAATATAGGCAAACGGCTTAGACTCATGCTCACCAAATAGCGAATGCATTGTTAGTCAGCATTATTATTATTACCCTATAGAGGAGAGTGGAGCACCAGGCCATCCAAGCTCCAAGACACCAGGTTTTATTATGACAATAATAATTACCATTTAATGAGAACCTTAATCACTATAAGCACACACTACTAGCTCCCTGATCCCTCACAACAACTCTGTGGACGTAGCTATGATTATCCCCCATTGGAGATGATCAAGATGAAGCTTGAAAAGGTGCAGAAACGTGCTCTCTGCCACAGAGCCTAGAGCAGAGGAACCAGGACATAAAGCAAGTCCTACGTGACCCCAGAGTCTGGATTCTTAGCCACCACAAAGCCCACCTCTCCCTAGAATGTCACTCTACTTTCTGGGAATAGTTTGCCTCTCTGTGTTGACTCTTCTCCCAGGAAGAGAACTCATGGACAAGAGAATGGCTCAACCCCTTCGCAATTCTGTGTCCCACTCTGCATTAATAAATGCACATCCAGGATTATGTGTCAGTCTCTTATGACCAAGGTTGGGGTCATAGCTCATGGCTCTGGCTTCTTAGATTTGCCTTTAAATATCCCAGGGCTACAGCCACACTCCAGACCAATTAAATCCAAATCTCAGGGACTGCGATCCAAGCATCTCTATTTCTTACAGCTCCCCAAGCGATGACGATACTCCCCAAGGTCATGAACCACCGGACTGAGGTGAACCAGCAAGGCTGAATCTAACAGACTCTGTAAAATTAAACACCTGATCCTACAACATCCGGGACTCAGAGTCCAGTCCCCACGGCTAGATGCACTCCCGTTGACAGCCTCACCCTCCCTCCCGATTCTCAGGAGTAAAACTGGGGATGAACCCCGGGCTCAAAACCAAAACTTTGCCTGCCTCCTCACAGAAAAGGGGAAAGCCTTAAGGGGCCTGGCTCCTCCTTCACACCCTCACCCCCTCCCCCAGCACCAGCCCCAACTGCTGCCCTTCCTGGCAGCTCACACCAGGCCCCTTCATCCGTCTCTCCAACTGTCTCAGACAACACGTTTGAATCTGGACATGTGGTTATTACTCTCAAAATGAAGGATCGGGCTTTGCCTGGGACATAATGGGTTGAATAAAATTTTATGGGCTCTCTGGGAAGACTGGGTGGGGGGCTGGAGGCAAAGGGGGAGGGGGAGGGGAGGGCAGATGGGTAACAGCTCCTGGGTCTCTCTCCAGGGGCAGATAGACAGGCTAAAGCAGAATCCTCGGAAGATGCAGGCAATCAGTAGCATTAGCATACAAACTGCCTCCTCCAGACATCAGCTCCCGGCAGCCAAGGACCCATCAGGGGCAGCGGGCTCTCATCCCAGCAATAAATACTTATGAAAGCTTGCTGATGCCAAACCTCTTGGGAGGCCTGTTGTTGGGGAGAGAGCTGCCCGGAGCTGGGGGTTCAGGATTCGCCAGGGGTCACAGAGAGAGCCAGGGGCTGAGGACGGAGGGTGGACGGATGGTGATGGAGAAGCCAGGGCAGATACGAGAAGCACGTGAGCATCCACGGAGGGCCTGGGCGAGTCGTGAAGACACTGGCTCCTCCGCTGGCCAGCTGGGGGATGCGGAACCTGGCACTGTCTCTCAGCACAGCACCTGCTTCTGTGAAGTGGGGCAAAAAGCCACTGCCCAAAAGATGCTATAGTGGTACTCCATATAGGCCTCACCTCCAAGAGCACAGACCAGACGGCCTTGACGTTTCCTTAGCTAGACTCAACTTTAGTTGGGGTTCTTCCCGAATGCAGCCCTACCTCCCTTCCCATCTACTCTAGGAAACTTGCCATGGTAAATTCTTTCCCTGCCATTTTGAGGGGTAAGTCTTCTCCCAGCCGCTGGACACTTTTACAACCCGGGAATGTCTTTCTCAAGGGCCGGGAGGCATCCTTTGAAATGTAGTCATCCAAGGAGACAGCACCCCCAATCCTCTGTCTCTGTGCAAGCAAAGGTACCTACCTTCCTTCAGGGACCACTAGCAAACAGATGTCCAATCGCATTAACCAACCCCCCCACGTCCTCCAGCACTTTGCACTAGTTCACCCCAGCCCTCAAAACTCCCCTGCCTTTGTTTCCACAGAATTGAGTCCAATATCTTTCTCCTGCTGCAATAGCCATGAATAAAGTCTTCCTTGCCTGTTTAACTTGGTCTGGTGCAATTTTTCTTTGACACAAAGAACTCCAAAAAAAAAGACAGACCTGAGGCCTCTGAGCACTAGCCTGGCTGGTTAATCTCTACAGACCTCCTTTGAGAAAATGTGATCGGCCATGGATGTTCCTTCGGCAAAGGGATGAATCCTGGAACATGAGCCCTGGGAGGTACCCCAGAAAACATCAAATTCAAACCCTACCTTCTGACAAAGGAGAAAGCTGGGATTCAGAGACACAGACCAGCTACATAATCTGCAGGCCCCAGTGCAAAATGAAAAAACAGGGCGCCTCGTTCAAAGAGCAGGACTAACACCATTGTCCTTCCTTCTGCAGGCTCTGCCGCAGTCTGCCTTGGTGTTTGTATGTGCTACGTAATGTTGCATTTCTTCGGGCATGAGACACTGACTGGATGAACAGAGACCCCCCTGGTGCGTGGAGTGTATGTACCAATGCCAGCCCTCACTGCCCCTACTCCCAGGAGGGCAGAGCAGTAGAGGTCTCTGGACTGGAGCAGGAGGGGGGGGTGGGCAGCTGAGAACCCACTGCAGGAAGAAATGAGGAGGGGGCAAGAGATAGGACATGTGTGAGCCAAGATTCCCAGCCCCCAGTGTACACTCCGTTGTCCCATGGATTTCCTTTTTTTAAAGATTTTATTTATTTATTTATTTGAGAGACAGAGAGAGTGAAATAGCATGAGCAGGGGGAGGGGCAGAGGGAGAAGCAGACTCCCTGCTGAGCAAGAAGCCCAACATGGGGCTCGATCCCAGGACCCCGAGATCATGACCTGAGCTGAAGGCAGACACTTAACTGACTGAGTGACCCAGGCACCCCTATCCCATGGATATCACCCACAAAACACAAATTCAAAGAGAAAATTCTTGAGAATCTCAAGAGTAGCCACAGGGCATTAAAACTGTGAACACAGGGCCCCTTCTGAGCCCAGGGCCCTGTGCTACTGCATTAGTCATACACACAGGGAGCCAGCCCTGCAGAGACCTTCAGTACTTTGCTTGTGATCACAGAGCCACTTGTCAGCAAAGACTAGAAACGGGTCTCTGACTTCCAGATTGTTCCCACCATAGCCTAGCACTTTCCCCAGGCCCCAGGCCTGAGGAGCCCCCATGTTGGAGTGACTTCCTCAAAATTTTCTAAGTACCTGCCTGATGCCTAGGAGGAGTTGGGCCAGCAGTGCAGCAGTGCAGTCTGGGCAGGACACGCCAAGCCAGAACCAAGACCCATGTGGACTCCCCTCCCCACTGGAGCTCTGGGACCCATGCCACAGGCTGTCATGTGACTAGACTCCAGTTCCAGGAGGCTCCTAGGAGGAAGGCCTGTCAAGTGGCCCACTCCTCTGACAGGTGTGGCAATTCTTTCACAGCATTGTGTGAGATTAGGAAGCCAGAATGGTGCAGATTTGGGGAAGACTCTCCCTCAGATCAGCATAGGATGAGTTCAGGACTCTGAACAGTCTGCACAGTCTGCCACCAAGCCTTGGGTGGGGGCCTGTGCATCTCTAATCTCCCCAGTGGCATTACTCTGTGTGCCCCCTAACACTGGGTGACACTGATGGGGGATCCCAAGATGGTCTCTCCCCCTCTGCAGGCACCACATCATGTGTCAGGCAGTCCTCAGGCAATGGCTGTGCCTATTCCTTCCCAGGGATTTCGAGAACCCTGCCTCACCACACCAACAGGCCCTTTCTAATGGATGTGCTGATATCATGCTCTACTGGGTCCACCGTAAGCCATGCCAAAGCAAGGACGGACACTGTCTGCAGGAATGGGACTGCGGCTAGAGGCAAAATTGGGATGGTCATCAGCCACAGGGGTTGCCACCACGCTCAATCCTCAAGCTTCAAATTCACAAATCTTACCACACAGACATAATCCTCTGCTCTTTTTAACTCTAATTTAATGAGATTGATTTTCAGGTGCAGCTTACAGATTTGGTCATATGACTTCTTTACCACATACTTCTCAGTTAGTTATCATGGACCATCTCCATCCTTACTGAGGCTGGAGTTGTATATATCCACAAGTCCAGCTGGATAAAAAACAAATACCTAGTTTGTTAAGATATTTAATGAGAGGGTGGGAGACTGATGATTAAAATAGCAAATTTTATTTAGCACTTTCTACACTTGAGCCACTATGCTAAACACCATACATGAACTATCTCATTTAATGTTTTCAACAACCCTATGGGGAAGGTACTAATAAAATCTATTATAGCAAAGAGAACTAAGAGAAGCTGAGGGATTTGCCCAAGATCACACAATCAAGTGCTTAAGCCTAAATATGAACCCAGACAGCCTGATCTCATAGTCATGATCCTCTACCATCTCCTCATTACAATGCTTTATTGTTCCTGTCCCCTAGATTGAATTCAGCTCACCCGCCAGAGTCACAACCTATCTTCCCAGGCTGCTTCTGCTGAGAGAATCAGCAACATCAAAAAGATCCATTGTTTGGCTGGTGATGGGTAGTAAGGAGGGCACGTATTGCATGGTGCACTGGGTGTTATACGCAACTAATGAATCNAAACCTATCTTCCCAGGCTGCTTTTTCTGAGAGAATCAGCAACATCAAAAAGATCCATTGTTTGGCTGGTAATGGGTAGTAAGGAGGGCACATATTGCATGGTGCACTGGGTGTTATATGCAACTAATGAATCATCAAACTTTACATCAAAAAAAATAAAAATAAAAAATAAAATAAAAAGATCCATTGTTTAATGGACTCGTCAAACAGCAGACTATTGGTCTATAGCTGGCATTTTATTGATGTGTTGTTACCACTCTATCCCAAATATCTTATATCAACTGTTTTATAATACTATAATGCCCATATGGCCTGGATTTTCCAGAGTTAATCTTGATTTCAATACTGTGACCTATTTTTTACAGAAGCCACAAAACGTCAGAGAAATTGTAATATATTCACATCCAAAATAGATTCCCCACTCTGTTTCTTGCATCCAAAAGGTTCCCAAATTCCTTGATTAGATTTCCTTTGTCAAAATTCCTTGGGCTCTGAAAACACGGTCATGATATCATGTTGATGGAGGAGTTTTAGCTCACTTCTTCCTCATGGCTGAGGCTAATTTACACTTTAGCAAATCCATTGAACCACGTGGTGTAATCACCACAGCTGAGTCAAAGCAGTTCCCAGTCACAGGCTCTGGTGTTTAATTAGCCTCCATATACCTATTGACTGCAACCATCATCACTGAGCCAATTCTTATTCATATGGACTTCTGGTGGTAGTACTACTATTTTCCAGCAGCCTGATTTTCTCCCCTAGAGAACAGACAGCAGATTGTCATAAAGCACTGAAGCAAGACCTCACCACTCCTCATGTCATGCTACTGTGCCATGGCATCGAGCCCTCTATCAACCTGGCCAGGTCACCCAGACTGGAGGCCTAAATGGTGCCAGGAACACATGTGGCGAGGCATTCTGCTGGTCCTGGAGTTTACAGACTGTACACACCCTCACCCACCCACCCCACCACCCAACCCTTTCACATGTGTTTACACAAACATCCTCTCTGTCATCTCCAAGAAACATTTAAAATATCCTCAGTCAAAAGCCATGGTGACCAGTGGTTCCAAATGATTGGTTCTCAGTGGAAGGGAGGTGGAAGGCAGAGATTAGTATCTTTTATCAGTATCTGTCCTCCAGTAACCCCTTGACAATTCAGCCTTTAATTGATGTCTCCAGCTTCCTGAAAGCTGTGTCACTCTGTTGGATGGAGCATGGGGCTCATGACCAAGAGTCATGGGATGTGTGGCCTGCGGCACCAGGCTCCCTTCCCTGCCCTGCAATAACTCATATATACTTTGGTATATATGAAATGACTTAGCTCTTTGCTTTCTGAAGTAAAAGGAAATTTATATTAAAATATATCAGCACATGTCAAGATATTAAATAAAAATCAAAGACTCTCTGTGTTGGAGTTAGAAAAAAAAGACCAGGTTCGTGTCCTCCAGAGCAAGAGCTCCAAGTCTGCAGAAGAGAGGGTGGGGGGCAGACAAATGATCTGGGGAAGACAACAGATTGAGGCAAGCATGACTTTATTTGGCCACCACTGATCCATCACACAAGTTCAGACAGGCCCATCTTCCACATGCTAGTTGACCTGTATGGCCATTAGTGGAGCAAGACCACTACAAGCTGTCAGCAGTGAGCTGGGAGTAATGAAGGCAAGACCAGAAGGTGAGCAGTGTGGTCAGAAACTCAGAGAGCAAAAGCAAGATGTCAAAGCCAAGTCTCTGGCAGAGTGGAGGGCAGGGCATGACCATGGTTAGACACCAGAAGAGCAAAACAAAAGATGCTGAATCCAGTAAGGATAAAAGAGTCAAAGCTGGCACATCTAAGATCAGACTGGCCGGAGCCAGTGGGAGTGCAAGGTACTGAGACTGAATAGAAAGGCAGTGCAGGAGAGCCCCCACAGAGTCACTGTTTGGGGGGTTAGTCTCTCTCACCCTCCTCAGCAACCATTTTAATATGTTAACATGCCTCTTTAAGTTTTTACTTTGTGGGGCACCGGGGGGGCTCAGTCGGTTAAGCGTCTTGCCTTCAGCTCAGGTCATGATACCAGGATCCTGGGTAGAGCCCTGCAACTGGCCCCTGCTCAGCCGAGTCTGATTCTCCCTCTCCCTCTGCTGCTCACCCTGCTTGTTCTCTCTCTCTCTCTCTGTGTCAAATAAATAAATAAAATCTGAGAAAAAAATTTTTTAAGTTTTTACTTTGTTCCTGGAAAATGCATACTGTGATTCTGTTTGCAGGTATTTTTCATTTATATAAGTGTCACTGTGCTATAGATCTCATTCCCTTTTTCTTAACTCTTTTCACCCAACACTGTTCTTAAAATCCTCCCGCACTGATACGTGCACACCCAGCCTCTGTTTCTAACCACTGCACAGTCGTCCATAGGGAGCATCCATTCACTGCGCCACACACTTCCCTGGTGATGGTGACCCAGACTGCCTCCAACTCCCCACCACCACCAAATGATGGGGCTATGGGTATCCTCACACAGGCCACTAGGGACCAGTGAAATAATGTCTTTGGGACATGTGCCCAGGAATAAAATTGCTGGATCATATAGAAGATGGGTTCTTATTTTAACTGAACAGTACGAGACGGCTCTCCAGAACGGCTGCACAATCTGTGTGCCCACCGGCAAGGCAGAGCAGTTCCTACACCTCAGGGCTCTCTTTTTAACGGTCAGGGGTCTGCCCCTTTCAACTCATCTCTTTCAGTACCAGGCACCTAACACAGTCAAACAGAAGCCCCAAATAAGAGTCGTTACCAACTTCTTCCCCAGGTGACCACATAAGTATTCCAAGAGAACACATTTGCCCACAGCTGTAGCTGTGAAATTCTTCTAGCTCCTACCTAAATGTTCCCGTCTTATTGTCAGGATTTCAAAGCACAAAACAGCCAAGGCATATTTTTAGGCAACGTGTTTCTAACCTGCCCCAAGCCCCTTGACCTACCGGCTCCAACTGCTGGCATCAGTAGACAGCACTAACAAAGTAACCATCCAAAGCTCTACACTGCACTAACTATAGCCTCACTAGTCCAGTAAGAGTCTGTGTTAACACACTGTACTTTCTGTTGGTGTGCTATTTAGCACATTTTGTTGTCTGTCTTAGAATTAGTTATCTTCTGATGTCTCTCTTAATTGACCACTGATAGCTTCCTTTTGTTACTCTACTCTCTTCTAATTACATATATGTATATGTGCATATGAATCACTGTAATACATATGGATTTGACTCAGCTTCTACTGCCAATACCTCAAGGCATAAAACTGTGTCTTCAATCTCTAGTCCAGGGGCTCATGGCTCTTTTCTAGACCTCTTTTTTCTGTACCTCTCTCTAATTGCATTCCCTCCTGCCTGAAGGAGGAGAACCAGTTGGTGTTCTTCATGTCTTTATTACAAATGGGCTTGTTGAAGAAGTTTCTATTTGTTCCCCAACAGCTATTCTTCATGTTTTCATGGTAATAGGATTTTTAGCTAGTACATGATAGCCTAGGTGAAATCTATATTTCCTTCCTTTCTTGCAGGTGGATGTGGCCCTGTGAAAAAATTCTGACCAATGGGATGTGTATAATTTCTAAGGCACACGCTCAAAAGGAACCCTCCCTTCACACTCCTGCCTCCTTTTGGCTGGGAAAGGGATGTGATGATGAGTGCTGGCTGCCATCTTGGATCATGAGATAAACATGGCATACAGAGGATGACACAAAACCCACAGGGAAGGATCTTGGGTCTTCAGTAATTGTTGAGCTACCCCCAGAAGCCCTGGAAGACTTACCTAGCCTGGGAAAAATAAACTTCTGTTTCATGTAAGCCACTAATGTTATAGATCAGCTTAACCAATACACATATGTACCAGGGGACAGCAAACTGTTTGTGTAGAGAGCCAGGTGGAAAGTATTTTAGACTTTGCAGGCCATTCCATCTCTGTTGCAAACTACTCACTTCTGCCTTTGCAACACAAAAGCAGCCAAAGATAACAAATGGGTGTGGCCGCTGTTCCAATAAAACTTTGGCCCAGGGGGACAACAGGGTGCCACCCCTGATACATAGTAACAGTTCATGTTTTTAGACTTTATGTAAATGGTCTTACACTATATGTATCCTTCTGCTACTTGCTTTCTTCCCTCAACATTACCTGCGAGATTTATCCATGTTATACTTGTAGACATGTTTAATCATTTCCATCACCAGAAACGATAGCTCTTCAATCCTCTGGGATGCTCATTCACATTGTTCCTAATGTCATTCTCACAACAGTGTTACAGTGTTCCTACCCACACTCATAGAAATGCCCACTAATGCATACGAGTGTCTCTGGAATTCACAACTGGGAATGAAGTTACTACATTTACAGCTTTACTGGATGTATCCCAACTTTCTCTCCGTGACTGTAGCAGTGAGACCCTCCACCAGAGTCTGGTGGTTCCCCTTGCTCCACTCGTACTGATCAAAACTCAGTATTATCAGACTTCCTAAATATTGTCAATCTGATGGATCAGAAATGTATCTCAGTGTGATTTTAATTTGCATTTGCCTGTTTACTAGTGAGGCTGAGCATACTCTCGTGTACTCACTGGTCATTTAGACATCCCTTTTGTGAAACTCCCTCATCATATCCTTTGTCTCATTTTCTGTTACACTATTTGTAATTTTCATATTGATTTGNTTGAGCATACTCTCGTGTACTCACTGGTCATTTAGACATCCCTTTGTGAAACTCCCTCATCATATCCTTTGTCTCATTTTCTGTTACACTATTTGTAATTTTCATATTGATTTGTAAGAGGTTTTCTCATATTCTGGTTACTAATTATGTATCTTTTATAAGCTTTACAAACATCTTTTCCAAGTCTGTAACTTGACTTTAAGCATGTATTTTGATTCATGAATATTTTAAATTTTAATATAGTCAAATCTATCATTTTGGTTACTGCTTTTGGCACCTTGTTTAAGAAACCCTTCCTACTGGGGCTCCTAGGTGGCTCAGTTGGTTAAGCATCCGGCTCTTGATTCTGGCTCAGGTCGTAATCTCAGGGTTGTGAGACTGAACCCCATGTCAGGCTCCGAGCTGGGCGACGCTGGGCGTGGATCCTCCTTAAGATTCTCTCTCTCCGGGGTGCCTGGGTGGCTCAGTCATTAAGCATCTGCCTTTGGCTCAGGGCGTGATCCCAGCATTATGGGATCGAGCCCCACATCAGGCTCCTCCACTGGGAGCCTGCTTCTTCCCCTCCCACTCCCCCTGCTTGTGTTCCCTCTCTCACTGGCTATCTCTCTCTCTGTCAAATAAATAAATAAAATCTTTATTAAAAAAAAAAAGATTCTCTCTCTCTGTGTCCCTCTGCTCCTTCCTCGCACAGGCACATGCCCTCTCTCTCTCTCTCTCAAAAAGAAAAGAAAAGAAAAGAAAAGAAAAGAAAAGAAAAGAAAAGAAAAGAAAGAAAGAAAGAAAGAAAGNCTCTCTCTCTCAAAAAGAAAAGAAAAGAAAAGAAAAGAAAAGAAAAGAAAAGAAAAGAAAAGAAAAGAAAAGAAAGAAAGAAAGAAAGAAAGAAAGAAAGAAAGAAAGAAAGAAAGAAAGAAAGAAAGGAGGGACGGTGGGTGGGAAGGACGGAGGGAGGAAGGAAGAAACCCTTCCTACTTCCTAGGTCATGAAGATATTTCCTTTATAGTTTCCCCCAATATTTTGAAGTTTTCCTTTACACATTTAGGTCTTCAAACATCCTGAAATCTATTTAGTATCAGTTTGAAATACAGAATTTTTTTTCCATTACAAATGACCAGATATACCACTGCCATTTTTAAAAAAGCCCACGCATTCCTAACAGACTTATATACACCGTGTTACATATCAAATTCCCATACAGTCACAATTTTATTTCTGGGATCTCTTTTCTGTTCCTTTGCAAACCAAACCACCCTAATCATTACAGCTTTATAAATAGTCTTGATATTTGATAGCTCAATTCCCATTATTCTTTTTCTTTTTCTTCAAAATTCTCTTAGATATTCCTGGCCTTCCTTTGCTCTCCCAAATAAATTTTAGAGTCAGCTTAGCAGGTTGTATTAAAAAAAAGTTGTTGGGATTTTACCTTGAATTTCATCCAATTTATGGATTGATCTGGAGATAACTGACATTTTTACAACACTGAGTCTTTCTAACCACTCTATCTCTTACACTCCCCCAGCATCAGATGATAATAATTTGAGGCAGATTTATGGCCAATTGAACTGCTTTAACCAAAGATTGCTGATTAATAGTTCAGTGTCAATGCAGAGAAAAGTTCTCACTGCATTGCTACAAGATTCTGTCCTTGGCCCCATCCTTTTGAAAATATGTCAATCAATTATTCAGATAACATCAACCTGGTGGGGAGAGCACATGCCATAGATGACATAATCAAAATTCAGAATGATCTCAAGTCTAGAATGCTTGGCTAAAGCCAGGAAGATAAAATTTAACAAGTATAAATGCATGGCCCAGCAGCAATCTCTGAAATTCACTTGCACAAATGCAGAATGGTTGCAGAGGGAGTAGTGATTTGGCAGCAATTTATGTGAAAAGGATTTTGTGGCACAAGAGAAGCAGTTAGGTGGTCATTGATCACAAACCTAATATGAGGCAATAATATGATGTGGCCATTTAAAGAGCGAATGCAAACTTATTAAAGTACAATACCCAGTTCATGTGAAGTGCAAGGCCCTGTGCTCTGATGTAATCTGATCACATCCTCATCACTTGCTTCATCTTTGGATGCCACCGCTTATATCAAAGCATCTAAAGAAGGATAAACAAAACAGCGAGAGATGTGGAAAACTTCTCATCCAGAGTCTGGACAAAGAGACATCCAGGCTATTATTGCTCTTTCAAATGAAGTGACAAAGTAAAAAGCCACGGCTATCCAGCCTATGCAGGACAAAGCTCTCTACCTCACCCTGAAGATGTCCCCAGCAACAGAAGAGTTGGGTCTCAGGATGTAGTGAATTGCTGCTGCTAGAATCATACCAGCAGTGGCTTAGTGACCATCTCCCAGGACACCTGCACTGGGTGACTTCACTTCCCCTTCATGGTCAGTGGCCATGGCTTTAGGATCACGCTTTCTTTTTTTTTTTTTTAAGATTTTATTTATTTGACAGAGAGAGAGACACAGCGAGAGGGAACACAAGCAGGGGGAGTGGGAGAGGGAGAAGCAGGCTTCCCGCCAAGCAGGGAGCCTGATGCGGGGCTCGATCCCAGGACACTGGGATCACGACCTGAGCCGAAGGCAGACACTTAACGATTGAGCCACCCAGGAGCCCAAGATCATACTTTCTCTCTCATGTCTTCCTAGTCCAACACAAGCTTCTTCAATCACAGATTTGGGAAAGAAACAATACACGTAAGCAAGTGCCAGAACATAGAGTAATTACATAATCCATTTCTTGCCCAGATTAGGAAAAATTTCATTATCTTCTTTATTTAAAATAATGCATTTATGAAATATTTCAAACATACAAAAAGCACAGAAAATAATAAAACAAATACCCATGTATCTGCCACAGAGGGTTAACAATTACTGAATTTTGCGATATAGATTGCTTAAGATTTGTTAAGAGAAATAAAGCATGACAGGTATGGTTAAAGTCCTCACCTCTGCCCTGTCCCATTTCCTAGGAGACAATTCTCCTAAAGTCAGTGGAGATTCTCTCCTGTACGTATTTGAAGTCAGTGGAGAGCCTTCTCATGTATGTATTTGAGTTGTACTACATCTGTTTCCATAAAAGTATATAGTATCATTTTACCTTTTTAAAATTTACAAAAATGGTTTCATGCTATTTATAATACTCTGCAACCTGCTTACTCAGGAGACCGTCAAGAACAGGGCTGCAACAAGCATCTCTATGATGAGACATGGCTGTCTCTAGAGTATATACATCTAGGGGTAGAATGGCTATATCATCGAGTCAGCATATCTTAAATGTTACTAGATACTGATGAACTGGCTATACCCATGAGTGTTATAAGACAGTTTCCATTATCCTGCATTCCTGCTGCTACTTAGTATTCTCAAACTTTAAATTTTTGCTAAACTGGTAGCTAGGAAATAATATCTCATCACTGTGGGATCTGGTGTATTTCCCAAAATCCCAGTAAGAGGGAACATTTTTCATATATTTCTTAGCTATCTGGGATTCCTCATCTGTGAATTGCTTCATCTTATCCTTTGACTATTTTTAGTGGCTTGCTTATCTTTTTTGTTATTGATCTATGGAATTCTTCAGAAGTTCTGAATATTTATCTTTGATGGGTTCTATACACTCAAATATCTTCTCCCTCTTACGACTTCATTTTCTCTCTAGTTCTGCTCTGATACTATTCTCACTCTACACTGAGCCACTCTTTCCAAGTCACCTGTAATATTTACTGTCACAAGGCATGGTTTTGCCAAGCAAGTCTTCTGGGGATTATTTGTTTTTAACCTTTGGCATGAAGCTTGCAATTCTAGTAACTTCCATAAGGGCTGTTTTGTTTTGGTTTTGGTTGTTTGGGTTTTTTATTGTTGGGAGTTCAAGGATTAAGCCATTCAGGGGTTTCTTTTCTCCCCCAAACCAACCAGTTCTGATTCTTCGACACCAACTGGGTAACCTACAATTCAATTCAGTTCTGGCACCATCTCCCCAGAATTCTTGTAAGGGATCAGTCCCAGAAGAAGGCCCCCACTTTCAACACCAGCTGTAAGTATCAGACCCCCAGGACACCCACATTTCTGTCTGACTTGGCTACAAATTCAAGAGTTCCACAAGCCCCCCTCAGGTTCCATAATTCACTAGAATGACTCACAGAATTCAGAAAAGCACTTTACTTACTATTACTGGTTTATTCTAAAGGATACAACCCAGGAAAAAACAAATAGAAGCCATGCACAGGGCACAGTATGGCATAGGGAGTAGAGCAGGGAGCTTCCATATCCTCCCCGGGGAACAATACCATCCCAGCAACTCAGTGTGTTCACCAACCCAGAAGCTCTCCAAACCTGGTTATTTAGGGGTTTTATGGCAGCTCCATTATGTAGGCATGACTGATTAAATCACTGGCTAATGGTGATTGAAAATCACTAGCTCCTCTATCCTCCCAGGAGGTTAGGGGCCCGAACCCCCAAGACCGTGGTTGGTTCTCAGGTGACCAGCCCTCACCCTAAAGCTATGCAGAGGCCCACCAAGAGTCACCTCATTAGCATAAAGTCAGGTTTGATTATAGGAGGCTCACTATGAATAACAAAAGATGCCCCTGTCACTCAGGAAATTCCAAGGATTTTAGGAGGTCTGTGCCAGGAACCCAGGACCAAGACCAAATAGTATTTCTTATTATCCCACAGCCATTAATAAGAAAGATGAAGTCAGGTTTATAGTCAGGTCAACTTTCATCTATTTAATGTTTTTGTAAAAAATTACATTCCTTGTTTTATAATTAACGAGTAGTCATCTAATAAATTAAGAACAAAGTTTAAAGAAAGATGACACTAAGGTTCAAGTCATAGATATTGTTGACAACCTCAAGAGAAACAATCATCGCTAATTCAGTACCTGGAGGTCTCTTTTCTACATGCATTACCCTCGATTTACACCAGCCTTCTGTCTTCAGCACCATGGTCAGAGCTCCTACCTAGGGCTGCTGTCAGCACTAGCTAGCTACACTGAGACTTGTGCTGAAGACTTCATTCAGGTCATCAGGGCTTGGGGGAGGAAGGGAGGGAAAGAGACAAAGCCAAGAATTACTAGCTTGCTTCAGTTATCTTAGTTAAGGACTTTTCTCCATTCCTGCTTGGGACAAAACTTTATCACTTCTATAGAAAATGTTCCTGTACCAAAACTCAAACAAAGCTGGGCAGGAGTGTGCTGGCTCATAGGCATACCTGGGTTCCTTTCTTTGTCCATCAGACAGGTTACTATTAGTAACCCAGTTGCAAGTTCATCACTCAACCTAGTTCTATCCATAGCCTTCACTGCAAGGGTTGGTTTTCTAACTTCTACAACCTAGCTCAGACTTCAGACAGACCACTCTGGTCACACATTTTTTTCTTAAAGGAAATATTTCTTAAATATTCACTCTCTGAATGTTTAAATTTACAATTTGAATGCAATAAAACATTAGTTTAATGTCCAAGAAGTATGGTATCCCTTCTGCAACCTGTCCCTATTCACAGATTAGAAAGAGATGTCCACCAAGCACAAAGCAATGACCATATGATCTCAGCTCCGACTGGACTAGTTCTCCTTCCAATTTTTCCTTCTACCTCCCATCCTATCACTTAGCTCATTTTATTATTTCACTGCTCCCGGAGACCCAGAGCGGGGAAGGGTCAAAGCAATGCTCCTTTTAGATCTACTAATGAATAACAATTTATTAAATATACTGCATGGTAAATACCAAATAGATATGGTTAACTGAGACCTTGCAATGGCTCACCTGATTATGACTAAAACATAAAAAACCCCAAAAAAAATTAGATCTACCCCAGCCATGGATGGATTGTAAACACCTGCCTCAAGGTGTTAAGGAAGAATGAGCAAGACCACAGGAGCAAATTCCCATCACTAGCAGCATGACTCAGAGAATGAGACCTACAGTTGCTGGAGGGAAAAATGGTAGGCAATGAGGAACTTTGTGTTACTCTCTTCAGATTTCTGTACTGGCCCAGAATGAAGGAGGCCTTCTTCCTCTCCCCAAAGGAGGAGGGGCACTAGTTGGCGGGGTCAGACTCTGGGATTACATAGTGCATTGTTCCCTGCAAGCCACGTCCCTGAACTGATGGTGATTTATGAATGCACTCTCTGGATGCATTCATAAATCACCCCGGACTGGATGATGTTGGGCGGACCAACCTCACCCAAGCAGCTGGTTGGCTAAACCCACAAGGCTCTGAGTTAAATGTTTTACAAGCATTACCTTCATCTACAAAATGGAAATCAGTCATTGTTCTTAAATGCCAGACAGTGAAGGAAACTTTTTACCACCACCCTCTGCTCCTCAATCTCTCCTCAGCTAGGGCAACTGCTGCTTTCTTCTCTCTGTCCCCAACTCCTGTTGTGCCTCCTTTCTGGAGACCCAGGAGCAAATTTAAATTGTTCACCACTCTTTGGTACCATTTGTTTAGAAACTGCTGTCTTGAAACACAGGGTTCTGATGAACATAACTGCTGAGCCTGACCCAGATGCTGCTGTTCAGGAATGCTGGGTCCTAAGATGCAGAGCCAGGCCCAGGGAGGGCAGGGGCCTCCCAGAAACCATGAAACCATGCAGGACCATCCCCTCTACTATCCTCCTGTGCATGGGGACCTTATGTGACAAGCTCTTTGTAACTTTTTATGGCTCTGCATATGTGCTATTTTTTATGTTATCCAGACATTTAAAAAAGGTCCATGTCCTTTGACTATTATTCAGCCTTAAAGAAGAGGGAATTCTGACACCTGCTACAGCATGGTTGAAACTTGAGGACACAACACTAGTAAAATTAAGTCAGACACCAAAAAGACAAATACTGTATGATTTTACTTAAATGAGATATCTAGTGTAGTTGGATTCATAGCAGAAAGTGACACGATGGTTGCCATGGGCTGCAGAGGGGAAGTGGGGAGGATTTTTTTGTTTGTTTAACAGGTACAGTGTTTAGTTTCACAAGATAAAAAAGTTCTGGAGATTGGTTGTACAACAGTGTGAATGTACTTAACACTATTGAATTAAACATTTAAAAAGGGTTAAGACAATAAAATATATGTTATGTGTATTATAGAACAATTTAACAATATTCTGGAGATTGGTTGTACAACAGTGTGAATGTACTTAACACTACTGAATTAAACATTTAAAAAGGGTTAAGACAATAAAATATATGTTATGTGTATTATAGAACAATTTAACAATAAGAGATCTATGTCCTTCTTTTCTTTTGTAGATTCCCCAGTAATGCCTAGCACCATGCACAGATGATACCCCATCTTCAGCAAAACATTTTTATCAGTTATTGTAGACATTTCCACAACCATCATTTCATTTAATGATGTAATCCTCACAGTAACCTTGCAAGATAAATATTTATTTATTTTAAAATCTGATTTATTGGGGCGCCTGGGTGGCTCAGTCGTTAAGCGTCTGCCTTCGGCTCAGGGTGTGATCCCTGCGTTATGGGATCGAGCCCCACGTCAGGCTCCTCTGCTGGAAGCCTGCTTCTTCCTCTCCCACTCCCCCTGCCTGTGTTCCCTCTCTCGTTGGCTGTCTCTCTGTCAAATGAATAAATAAAATCTTTAAAAATAAAATAAAATAAAAATCTGATTTATTTATTTGAGAGAGAGAGAGCAACAGAGAGCATGAGCAGGGGGCAGGGAGAGGAGGAAGCCGACTCATCGCTGAGCAGGGAACCCGACACTTGATCCCAGGACACTGGGACTATGACCCGAGCCGAAGGCAGACGCTTAACCAACTAAGCCACCCAGGTGCCCCGCAAGATAAGTATTTAGCCAAATTAACAGATAAGGAAAGGGGGCGCATCAACATTATGTGACTTGCCCACAGCTACTTGGAAACAAAACCAGGGGGACCCAGGTCCCAGATTCCAAGTGAGTATTAATTTCACAGCTGTACCTCAGCTTCTTCATAACCGAAGATCCAGAAAGAATTCTTCAGGCTCAGGACGTGTTCTGGAAACTCCTCCAGCATCAACAGCTGAGGATACATATTCATGTCAACCCAAAGCTCGGGAAGTGACTGCTCACGTGTGTGTGTGCACGTGCCTGTGTGCATGTGTGCATGTGCTCACACGAATGTGTGCACATCTGTGTGTGTGACTATTGCCAGAAAAGAAAAATACCACCTCTTTTGCAGGGAGGAAAACCCACAAAATCTCAAAACCCCAAAGAAAGTGCAATAGTTCTAAACACAGGCGTGACCAAGCCAGAGGAGAACCAGCCTCGGAATTGGTTGCCATGGGCAACATAACACAACTCAGTCTCCCTGTCCTTGGCATGCACGTGGCTTGCTGTCTCCAGGCTCACAGCCTGAAGTATTTGAGCAAGGACCACAGACACAGTGAGGGAGGACATCCCTCCTCGAGGAGCAAATCCATTTAGCTCCAGGATGAAGATAAATCTGAAGATACAGCTCTGGGACAGAGCCCCTTATCTCTAAGTAAGTGGAAGGGAGCTTGAAAAGTAAAAGGGAAATGGTGAACACAGGCCAACAGACCCTGCTAGAATGGGCAGGAGTTTATACATGGCTCTGAAAAGTGGAGGAAGGGATTCATCTAAGGTAGGCAATTCTGATGGAAACCCTGACCTACTATTGCTGACACAAGTTAGACAGTCCTGCTTTGGGGGTTCTCCCTGGGTCACCATTGCTCCTCCCTCGTATTTTAAAGGTAGGAGATCTCTATTCATTAACAGTCTCTATTTTAGCATCTTCGTTTTCTCTAAATGAGCAATATGACTCACTGCCCTCCCCTTCTACTAGGCTCTTTATTCTCTACTCCCTCCATTCTTACCACTCTGCCATCTGCTTCTCTGATCTCCTGTACCCTGGGGGGAAACATAAGGTGAACTGGAGACAGGAAAGGAGGTGGCCCCACAGAATGATGGAAGGATAAAGTTCAATCTGTTCCAGAATCTCCTAGACCTTCTTATATGGGAATAAGTAAAGCAAGACCTCAAGCTTTTCAATTTCCAGTAAAACCCACTGTCTTCATATCCCAATGCATGTTATCTTCTCTGTCACTCAACAGCTAAAATAGGAAATTAGGAAAACATTTTAAAACACAGCAAAGGTGGAAATTTCAATCAACAGGAAAATGTCTTTCAAGTCCCTAGGTCCATCCCTAAGGTACTTACACCAAGCTTGGGTAGGCAGGGTTGATGTGCAAGAAATACATATGGTAACCATATTATTAATGAGTTGTATCAGTCAGGACCCAACCAGTGACCTTAGGTAAACTGCTTAACCTCTATGATCCTCAATATTCCCATACATATAATTAGAAAGGCATGTGAAAGAGGAAGAGAATAACTCTCCTACCTCCTAGTGTTATGTGAGATCACAGACCTCTGCACAAGCTGTCAGAAAGGGTAAGTGGGGACCGTCACTTGTTTCTAAGCCCCGTTTCATCTCTCTCTCACCTCCCCCCCGTCTCCAGGATCCCAGAGTAGCAATGGATGGAGAGCAGAGCAGAGGGAAGGGGGTGGGGCAGAAGGAGCCAAATAAAACGATGACAGCAACAAGAAAGCAAACACAAATGAGCTCTGCAAATGCTCGGACGCATTCTGTATTTATAATAAGTGCAGGGGAGGTGAAATGCATGTGCTGGTATGTGAAATACTGGCTCCCAATCAATGCCTCTTGCTGCCCATGTTACCTGCCTGGTCCCGTGGGCCTCCTGTCCTGCACAAGATGTTGTGGATGCTCAGTGGACAATAACAGCATCGCCTTTGACACTAGTTAGAATGTGCCTGAGACGGGAGCTTTGAAGCCAGGATGACTGGACAGGTTGTCTGTGAAAGGGGCAAGCAGAAACTTGGCTGGGAGGGGGTCCTTTGAGTCCCAGATAGGGCCACTATAGGAAGCCCCATTACATTACAAACACACCTGGAGGCTTCAACTTGTCCCTTCTGTTTCATTGCACTTTATTAAGGAGACCTCAACCAAACCCTCAAAGATGCCTTTTATTTAATGGCTATTACTCCATCCAGAGGCCTTGGAGCAGATCGAGGAGAAGGAGGCAGCCCTGTGCTAGGTCATCAAGGGCCACCCCAAACAATACCAAGCTGTCTGCAACCCTACAGAGATGCCTGATGCTAGTCTACAAGGGATCAATGTAATTCAGGTCAACCAGTTGGTCATTTCTGTTCATCTGTCAGATAAAATTCCCAGATGAGCCCATGTTATCAGATTAGGCACCTTTTTCTAGATGACAGGAGCATCAGAGTCCCTCACTCCTCAGCACTGAAATTATCTAATTGCCCCTTCTGCCTGCACTGAGCTCCTTAATGATCAGAATGGCTTGGGCACTGTTGGTCTCAGGCTATCTACCTAGCAGCCTGTTTACCAATGATCTAGAAGAAAAGCAAGAAATACTCCTCCTGAAAAAGATAGCAGTTTACTTTACCTGGTAATAATATCAATAATAGCAGCTAACACCTACATAGCCTTTACTCTGCACCAGGCTTTCTTCCGACTGCTTTTTTTTTCATATACTAACCACTAAACCCTCACCCTGTAGTCTTAATGAGCATTTGCCCATTTCAGAGGTGAGGAAACAGCTCAGATGTATCTATAGTTTAGCTTTTCAGAGAGGCTTCTGTAATTTCAGAGAGGCTTCTAGAGATCTAAAGGAATAAGAGCTAAGAGTGAAGGAGCTCCAAGCTCCTTGTTAGATGGTAAGAGTGATGATATAATTGAGGGAAGATGGATGGGGATGCTGGGCATATGGTTATTCCTGGGCCCCTGGTGTACACTCTATCAGCCGAAGCTGGCTCTGTCCACCCTGGAGGAATAGGACTGAAGTGCTTCCTGGAGCTTGGGTTCAAGGACATTTGTGTGCCCTGGGGTGCAACCAGCCTAAGTCGCCCCAGACTAAGGATTGTCAATGGAGAACCCACTTCTAGGTCTGCACCCAACCCAGGTGAACATAATGCTTCCTCAAGCTGAACTGAAACCAGCTCTTTGGGTTTCCATTGTTCTGTGCTCATTAAGCTAAAAAGCTGGCTACCACCTATGTATGGCACAAGAGCAGGCTGTACACCCAAGTAGGGTCATGCCAGCTCCTAACCTACTGGACTGTGAGCTGGCCGAAGGTGGCTGGGTCAGTGGGGTATTTCAGCAGACCAGGCAGTTACTACAAATCCAAAGTGGGAAGGAGAGTTCTACTTCTAGCCTCAGGGCCCAAGGTGTGTGGACAGGACAGTGTCAAGAACCAGCGGATTAAAAGAGCCCGGCTCTCTACAGGCTATGGACACAGCAAGATGTGATTCTTAGCTGGAGGTATGCTGACAGCAGCCCGAGGGTGTCTGCTGCTGGTGCCTATTTTTATGCCACAGCACCTCAGACCTGCTATCCAGACCCTGCCTGACTGGCTGGCTGGCCAGCCCTGTGGATTAAAAGGGACTTGTTGGGAAAAAATCAGGGGACAGCATGACAGGTCCCTTGGGAATAAAGGTTTTCCAACTTACCAGGACATTTAAAAAGATTGTCTTTGGCGTTTGCTTAAATGTGCACTGCCTGATCCCATCCTCAGAGATTAGGATTCAGTAGGTCTGGAAAGGAGCCCGGGCATTTGCATCCCGGGTGATTGTTACACAGGGAGCCTGGGGCCTCCAGAGGCAGTGTGGCAAGTACAGCAGAGCATCCTCACTCCTCCAACACCATCAGGGCCCAAGCAGCAACTTTACGGCCAGTGAAAGCTCAGGCCCCACCCCAGATGTCCTCACTCTCTACCTACATTTTAGCAAAATCCACAAGTAATTCATAGGCACACTGCAGTTTGCAATGCACAGCTCTAGGGTTCTCAAAGACCGTTAACAATAATCACCCAGACAGCCTGTTAGATTACGGATTGTTTGGCCCTACTTCCAGAGGTGCTAATTTGGAAGGTCTGGGATTGGGCAAGAGAGTTTGCATTTCTCACACGTTCCCAAAGGATACTGATGCTGCTGGTTCAGGGACCACACTTTCAGGACCACTGCTCTAGTCTAGACAAGTTTTTCTCACCCTTGCTGCACACTGTCATCACCCGGGGAACTTTAAAATCTGCTGCCTGGGTCCCACTTTCAGGGGCTCTGGTTTGATTGAGCTAGGGCCCAGCCTGGGCATCTGGACATGCAGAAGCTCCCCAGGTGATGTGAAAGTGCAGACAAGGTTGAGAATCAATGTTCTGGAGTCAGACAACCTGGATGCAAATTCCAGAACTTGCCAGCTGGTGACCTGGGAAAAGTTACATAGCTTCTTTTGTTGCCCACGTGCCCCACTCATTGGTCTGCCTGGACAAGAGCTGCATTACTCTGTCCGTGAACCTAGTGGATGGGGATGGCATGGAGATTTAATTTATATGCTTCAGTGGATATCAAACAAGATGGCAGCAGATTAGTCTCCATGTCTGTGGTTCGCAAGTACCTGCTGTCCTGCCTTCTACTTGTTGCCATATATTATCTCTGCATATCAAGATAAGAAAAGTGACCCTTGAGTGGGTGCTCACCATGTGGCAAGTACATCATCTCATTTAATTTAATCTTTACAACAACAGTATAGCTCTGATATTATTCTGCCCATTTTCCTGATGATGAAATTGAGCCTCAGTGAGGTCAAATGACTTGCCCAAGCTAACACGTCTACAAAGTGAAGAGTCAGAATTTGAATTTCAAACAGTCGGACTCAAGAATTATCTCTGCTGACCGTTTACATCACTGCCTCCTGTCCCTGCTTGGTCTCCCCCTCCTCTGCCTAGAAACTTCTGCAAGGTGGTGAGCTGGAGAGGCAGAGGGCACATCCTCTCCTCCTAGGTAAACCTAATACTTTGAGCACCTCCAGCCTGTTTGAGGCTTGAGTTGAGTTATCATCATTACCAGCCCAGGGACACAGCCCTAGACGCAAATAAGGTTACATTTCCCGACAGATACAAATGGATTTTTTTCTTTTTAAGACATCAGAACAAAGCCGCTCTGCTAAGCCCTCCATGAAGGTGCAAATTGCTAATCTGATCTGAATGTGTCACTAGTTTGTTTGGGCTTCATCAAAGGTTTTGATACAAGAATTGAGGTATAATAAATAAAAGTTTCTGATATGAGTTCTATACTCACATTAGAGCTTGAAATGAATTCTTAGTTGTCTGCTGTGGGAGCCAATTTCTGTATTTTAAAACGGGGTTGGCAAGCAAGACAAGGACGAGATAGAAATGAACCAATGAAATCAAGAGCAGGGATTAATTAAGGGAGTTTGCCACAGAACAGAGACAAAGGAAAGATGGTAATAGTGTTTCTTCCAAGAAACACAAGTTGGGTTTATATATATATATATAAGTTTCTGGGAAAATAATTTAATTTTGACACCATCTCCGCAAATCGACTGGGCTTATCTTTCTCCCCTGGAGAGTGAAGATTGCCCTTTTTCTGGCCAGAGGGGAATCTCATTTCCCCTGTCCTTATCAGTTATTAGAAATCAAAATATTGTTTCAAATGGATGTGTTTAATATTTCAGACTATATAATGTGTCCAGCACAAAAGGGCAACATCAGTAGACAGGCAACAAAGGGTAGAAAAGAAATAAAAAAGCATCCTGAATCGCATGACCAAAGATGTCTCTCCAATCTACCCTCCCTTGTTCTATGAGGCTTGGCCTGTTGGCCATCTCCTCAATTCTTAAACCTCCTCAATCCTGAAAATGGAGCAAAAACAAGAGGATCTCCCCCCACTTCCTACTCCACAGTACAGCTGTGGTCCCACAGCACTGATTTTTAACATCGGCTGTATAAGGCAATTTCCTAATGATTCCAAGTGATTTGAGTCTTAGAGAAACTAAGATATTTCCCACTGGAAACACCACCCCATAAAATAGGTTGAAAATTCTGACAACAAAAACTTGCCCCAGGTCATTTCTGTTAGCAATATGGTCCAATTAGTGGCTCATTTTTTCCTCTGTAACGTCCTCTGTATTTCAGTCCCCTTTACCATTGGCTGCTACCTTCTGTCACCTCGTCCCCTATCTAAGGTCTGGTGGCACATCGCCTCCTATACTTCAGCTCCCCGGTTTGCTCTTTCTGGGTATTTGAAACAGCCCAGGAGCTAACCTGCAGCATGGTACTTCACAGTTAGCTATCTCCATGGATCCCCTGACACACCCCAGCCCCCAAGTAGCTTACATTCTAGACTCTGCGATAAATAACATGCAATTCCTCCACATTAGCAGTGTGCCAGTTTAAGACTCAGTGTGTCAAATCTACCTAAAATGAGGGACACCTTCTACTGGCCCGGATGATGGGCTCAGCATGAGGAATAGTGACAATACAGCTAACTCAATTTCCAAGTGTTCTGAGCGTGTGAGGTGCTATGTGAATGCTAAGTATTAATGTTATGGTTTCATCTGAAAGATGTGTATGTCACCCAGGAGCTTCCGGAAGTCAGTAACATAATTTGCAATAAGCCATCATTAATTAACGCTAAATTACCAGGCCCTTCCTGGGGAAGCTGCATATTAAACTGACATCCGTACGTGAAGAGTTCATTATGGTTAATGTTATGAGAACACAAACTGAAGAACTTAATAGTGGATTAGAAGGTGTTTATGTCCAAACACCTCAATGTGGGCTCCACAGCCACCACACACCAGCAAAGATATTGGTTTTGTCGCTAAGGAGGATGATGAGAGATTTGGAAATGTAACAGGCTCCCCCAGCACAGGATAACGGGGTATTTGCAAGCACTGGGGGGGAAAAAAACCAGGAGGGGCACCTGGCCGGCTCAATTCGTACAGCATGCAACTCTTGATCTTGGGGTTGTGAGTTCAAGCCCCACCTTGGGCAGGGAGCTTACTTCAAAGGAAAAAAAAATAGAAAAGGGCAAGCACTCACCCACTCCTTTCCCTCATTCTTTCCTCTAACACACCACTCCCACCAGAGCCTGGGGGAATGAGACAGAAGCAAGGAGCAAAGAGATGGAAGCGGCACCTGTCACCTCAGGGGGAGGGGAGGATCAGGTTCACCTGGCGTCAGGTGAAGGTGGGAGGTGGGATATTTGGAAAGCTGTTCAGGTGATTCAGTATTGTCACTCTACCTTCCTACCCTCCTCCCCTGCTCTCACTGTCATTCGGTGATTCTGCCATGTTTGATTATTGTTGCAAATTTAAAAGCAAACCGATCCTAACTCATGTAAATCTGTGAGGCACATGATCATAAACCCACACTGCCATATCTAACATAATCGCTGGTCTATATATACATATCATAAAATAAAATTAAAGCGTGTACACAGCACACCCGCACACTGGCAGCCGCAAGACTGACGGTAAAATCATGCCAAGATCTTCTGAACCCACAGCACAACAATGTACACTATGGTGCAGCCCTGGCGTGCCCTCTTCAATCCCCCAAAGGGAAAGGCCCTAGTGCCACTTTATTCCCAAGTCTCTTTATTTGGTCACAGTAAGTGCTTACTGAAAAGGAGGATCATTTCTTCTGCATCTAACAAAACGGTGTGAAAACAAAAAAATGCGAAGCTTTTGTTTGATGAGATCTATTGTTTTTCTTGCATTCATTCGCTCACCAGACATTTACTGAGCACTATGCGAGCTTTCAAGATTAAAAAAAAAAAAGGAGAGAGACAGAAGCCTTGCCCTCCAGGCACCCCCATGCTAGTAGGACACAGTCAAGGACACAAGTAAGCAGATAGTGATAAGACAGTAGGGGAGAAGAGGCACTGACAGGTTGTGCAGAGCAGGTCGAATCAAGGAAGATGGCTGGAGATGACCTCGCAGAGAAAGATACGTGTGGGTTGAGGACCCTCTGGGGAGTCAAAGTGAAGGTCATCCCAAGTAAAAGAGATGAGCAAAGCAGAAATACAAAGGCACAAAACCTTCTACACCCCAGAGGAGGAAGCCCTCCCTATGGCCAGTTCCCCACCTCCACCAGAAATGACCAGAACCGGTGATGAACACCAGTCCAAGGAACAAGATGAGCCAATGGGTTTCTTCATATATGATAATCAGATTAAATGAATTGCCTGCCCTGAACCTGAAACTCAAGTGTCACAGTTGCCATTTGGGGCCATGGATCTGAGAGGCCAACGGAGAAAGGAGTCTGGAGACTAGAAGGATATTAGTACACAGAGAGGGACAGCTCCAGGAAACTGTGCGATTCCCAAGCAAGAAGGAGAGGGAGAACGATAGCTTTCCAGGGCCCAGTTATAGATCTTCAAAAGGCTCAGCTATCCCTATGGGTCTTGAATTCTGTGAAATACTCTCAATTCCTCTGAATAAAATCTCCTTAGTTTAAGTCTGCTGGAGTGGGATTCCGGTCAGGACACTGGTGAGCAAGAGACATTGAAGGGTCCTGGGGAGAAGTGGGCTGTCTGGCACCATGGTACACAGTGCGGCTGCCAGGGTGAACTCGGCCCCATTCGTGTCAATCATCATAACCGGAAGGAAGTCGGAGGACTGTGGGCAAAGTGATTGGATTAGGGACAGAGTGGCCAAGTTCACCAGAAGGTCTTCACATCTACTCATCAACTTTT
Source organism: Ailuropoda melanoleuca (assembly GCF_002007445.2). Classification (NCBI taxonomy): domain Eukaryota; kingdom Metazoa; phylum Chordata; class Mammalia; order Carnivora; family Ursidae; genus Ailuropoda; species Ailuropoda melanoleuca. The sequence continues at coordinate 192,047,618 of NC_048218.1, read as the reverse complement.
TATAAAGATAAAATCTCTGAAGCACTAGCAGCTCCTCTGGAGAAAGACGTGAGATAAATACAAGGCCCTGTTAACAAAAGGGTCTTTCTTCTTTATTATAAAGCTATTGGAAAGGAATTGCTTTACCAGGCCATGAGGGAGCTGCAGTTCTATCTCAACAGGTAACCTTGAAAATCAGACACAATCGCTGTCCTTTTTCTCAGTTCTCATTCTCCCTTTACCCACCATCCCTCCGAAAGCATGCTTCTCCATTAATAGCTTTTTTCATGTAATGAGACTAATAACACCTCAGAGCAATCATGGCCACTGGCTGGGCTGGACCCTGCCCTACTGTAGCTCAGCGGCCATCCCTGCTTGTCCCGGCATGCCACTGAATCCTGGGTGGGAACATGTGGGGCAGAGAGAAAGGGAGATCGCTAGCCTATTGTTCCACAAGGACCAGGCACCCAAGCTAAAGGTTACAGACGGGAGAGTAAGGAATTCTGCTTCTGAAACAACAAAAGAAAGTTTCCTCCTGTGTTGTATCATGTCTTCACAAGCCTTTCTTTAGGGACAGGATGCTTGTGTTAATAAAACTGTACTTAAATATTTCAAACGTATGTTGCCATTGGGGTACAACCTGTAGTGTAGACCTACAAAAGGACATAGATGAAAAATTAGGGAAACACTAGGCCTCCTGGGTGGCTCAGTAGGTTAAGCATCTGCCTTCGGCTCAGGTCATGATCCCAGGGTCCTGGGATCCAGCCCTGCATCGAGCCCCGCAGCGGGCTCCCTGCTCAGCAGGGATCCTGCTTCTCCCCCTCCCACTGCTGTTCCCCCTGCTTATACTCTCTGTCAAATAAATAAATTAAATCTTTTAAAAAAAATTAGGGAAACATCTGGTATGAGGCAGATGAGGGTCCCTACTAGGAATGAGTTAGATACGTGGGTGATGGGTTTTGTGGAGCTGAGGCCAAGGGGGGCAGGGGTGAACACTGAAGAGCCCAGCACGCATTTTCTTGGTATTCAATGTTATTTAAGGAAAACTCTGCCTTGAGGGCAGAAGCAGCACAAAAACTATTCTCTCTGAACATACTCTCTGTGAGCTTACTCCCCCCAACAAAAGAACACCCTAATAGGCCTATGGAATCTACTGGAGGATACAGGATTTTGAGGAGACTTTTCATGGAACCTTCCTGAAATGCCCTCCGGGTGAAACAGCTGAGTGGCTTGACTACTGGCGTGCTCTTCAGACCTCTGAGACTAATCATGCCTGCAGTGAGACTCTGAGATGTAATAGTCTCCTGTGTCTGACCTTCCATCCCAGGGATGTCCAGAAGGCTGAGGCTGCTCATATGGTCCACACCGGCCAGATGGGGAACTGGTCACAGGGCTTGGCATCCATGGGCACATACTCAGATTCACTGTCATTTGGAGTTGAAAAGGACACTAGAATTCATCAAGTGCAACCCTCTACACATCTCAGATACTACAGCACAGGCTGAAACATTTGGTTATCACCTAGCATCTTCTAAAATGGAGTCCTACCTATTTGCATTTTATACATTCACACTGTCGCTGCTAGAACCTAACCTCTGTCCAGCTGGCTACGTAAGAGATATGGTACTGCTGCACCTGAACTTGCTCACCATGCTGGAGACTGACACTTGGGTCTAAACAAGTTCTCCAGGACAGTTCCTTGGGTCCTATCACCTCTTACAATTTGTTTTGAGGTGAGCCTGGGTCTCGTGCTTCAAACACAGCATTATTTAGGAACCACATCTATTGCTATAACAAATTACCCCACAACTTAGCGGCTTAAAGCAGTGTCTCACAGTTTCTGCAGACCAGGAACCCAGGCATGGCTCAGCTGGGTGTTTCTGGCCGAAGGTGCCTCAGTCTACAATCAAGGTGTTACCAGGGCTGCAGTGACCACAGGCTCAGAAGAAAAGTACCCCCAGCTCCCCAGGATGACCCTTTTGTCACTAACAGTAATCACGTCCTCAAGGCTGTGGGCCAGAGGCCCATTCCTTGCCACACAGGCCTCACCATCGGGCAGCTCACAAGGTAGCACCTTTTCCATCACGGGCAGCAAGGGAGAGGGTGAGAGAGGACACAAAGGATGGAAACTAGTCTTTGATAACCTAACTCAGAAGAGATGTCTTAGTGAGTCCTAAATCCAGCCCACATCCAATGGAAGGGGACTGCACAAGGGCAAACATTCCAGGAGACGAGGATCATTATGGGGCCACTGTGGAGGCTGCCTACCACAGACTACATATTACCCTCTTCATTTACATGTCCCTATCATTGGGACTGACAAACAACAACAACCAAACAACCTCTGACTAGATTCCAGGAGTAGTCAACCACCCCCATCAAGCCTGTGTGAAGGAGAAGGCAGGCCCGGGTAGCCGTCTTTGTATATTTGACCTTCCTTTACATGATGCTGTTAAGGAATCTGACCAAAGCTGGGCCAATCAGACTCCCCTCCAGTGAATGAGTCATTGAGATATATAAAGTTAAGCCGAATGGTCACGTAGAAGCAAGGCCAGAGCCAACACTACGTACTGAGCAAAGCCATGCCCAAGCTGAAGTCATGAAGAGTGGAAACCAGGCATGGGCAGAAGAAGCCAACCTGCAAAGAAGGGCCTGGAAGAGGTATAGAGAGAGAGATACTAGGACAAGAGATCGTAAGGCCTGAAACAGAGCAAGAGAAACAGAGAGAAACTTTCTCAAGCCTTGCCTCTTTTTATCTTTTCTGTTTATTCACTCTTACAGTGTACCCTCCCACCCTACTTTTGAGCTACCTAAGTAGGTTTTACTTCTTTGCAATCAGTCTCTAATTCAGCCAAGGCCTCCTCTATTTCTTCTTGGTTAATATGAGTTCAATTTCACCCCAGAAAGTGACCTTTGTGATATGAAATAATGTGCAGATTCCAAGCAAAGCACATTTTTGTTCAAAGCATAGATGCGATTCAATTCATTTCCATAAGCCTATATTAAGATGGTTATTGTTGTCTCCGTGAATCAAGGGGAAAATGTACGTAAAGAAATGGGAATTTGACTTACCCTAAATCAAACTGCATGATGGTCATGAAACAGAATGAGAAGACCAATTCACTTAGTCTTCTAAACCCACAATAACTTAAAATGTAAAAATACATTACACACACGCAAATGTGCATTCACACACTCACATACATACATGGCCATGAACACTTCACACACTAGGAAAGGGAGGTCCCAAGCAAAGAGCAACCTCTCTCCATGTCTCTTGATGCATCACAAGGCAATATGCACCCCCTGAGTCAACTCCCGAATGAATTTGCTTTCCTTGGCACACTTTCTAAGCATTCAACAGTCTGCCGATAGAGAAACCAACTCACAGAGTAGTTTACAGGACTCCCCCAGGCAGTTCACGAAAATATTGCAAACATCAAGTTTATACTGCCAACTCACTGCAGAAACCCAGAAGAATAAGATTTTACAAGGTCTCTTCCCAAAAGAAATCAGACTGAAAATACAGAGTGATAGCAGCTGAAACGGTGCTGGCCCCCTCAACAGATGTAGCCTGAAGAAAAGTCTTTTCTTCATACAAATAATGATTTTGTTTTTTTATGGCAAAGGTAATATGTGCTCACTGCAGGGAATTTTTAAATTCCAAAAAGTACAGAAGAGAAAATAAACCTCCTTATAAGTGCTACCACCAAGAAACACCTAAGGTTTGACATATTCCCTTCCAGTCTTTTTTCTATATGCATGTAGAAATACATATTATCCCATGTATGGATAGATGGAATCCATAACTCCATATGGATTAATGCCTTTTGTTTTGCTTTTTTTAACCTAATGTTATATTGCACGGGAGGCATGGGGAGAGATTGCTAATGGGTACAAGATTTCTTTAATTGAGATGTAAATATCCTAAAATTAGATCATGTCGATGTTGCACAAATCTCTAAACATGCTAAAAACACTGAACTGCACATTTTAAGAAGGTGAACTTTATTGCACATAGATTATATGTCAATAAAGCTCTTTTTTTTAAAACAAACCATAATGAGATACCACTACATACCTATTAAAATGGCTAAAACAAAATAATAAACTGATTTTTAAAAAACGGACAGTTCCAAATACGAATGAGGGTGCAGAGCAACTGGAATTCTGGTGGGAATATAAAATGGTGCAGCCACTTTGGAAAAGAGTTTGGCATTTTCTTAGAAAGTAACCATATATCCACCCTACAACCCGACCATCCTGCTGCTCGGTATTTACCCAGGAGAAATGAAGGCATATGTCCACGCGAACACCTGCACACGAATGTTCATAGCAGCTTCATTTGTGTCAACCCAAACTAGTAACAACACAGACGTTCATCGACAGGAGAATGGATAAATGAATGGGGGATATTTATCCCATAAAATACTACACAGCTGTAAAAAAGAGCTGCCAACAGCAGCAACAACATAAATGAACCTCAAGACTATTCTGCCAAGTAAAAGAAGCGATACAGAGAAAAGGCCACATGCATATAGTCCCATCTATATGAAATCCCAGAAAAGGAAAATCTATCACTCCAGAAAATGGATTATTGGTTGCCTGAGAGCAGGGAAAACAGTGGAGTATAAATAGCCTGAGGGCATTTGAGGGGAGTAATAGAAATATTCTGTGTCGTAATGTGGTGGGGGTTACATGATTGTGCCCATTTTCCTAAGCTCATCAAATCATACACTTCAAACTGTTCGATCTTATTGTATATAAATTATACCTCAAATGAAGTTTATTTTAAAAAGTAAAGAGAAAACTCATCAAACTATACACTTACTGTAAGTGCATTTTTGGTATGTAAATTGTACCTCAATAAAGTTGAGTTTTTAAAATGGAAAAAATATGTATTATATTGTGCTCATTTTCACGGGCCATTAAATACTTTTCAAGAGTACCTTAATTTGAATATTATGCAGCTATACTATTCAATGTTATACATGTGCCACAACTGAATTAGCTGGTCCATTACGGTTGAATACTTAGGGTATTTCCTTTTTACCACTGAAAATAACATTGCAATGAACATCTGTGTGCATAAAACTTTGTTCTACATTTTTGATTCCTAGAGCAGGAACAACTGGATCAAAGAGCAGGAATATTTTCAAGGTGCTCAGTAGAGTTGGAACAATGTCATCTTAAAGTTGATTCCTTTTCACTGTGGTGGTGGGAAGTCACAGTGATAAAAAGAGGGTGGTTGCTTTTTCTGCAACACCTTTGTTACTGAACAGAACACAATGTGGATTCCCGGTGAGAGGATCATGGACTTTGTCCTGGTCCTGTCACTTACTGCATAACCTTGAGTCACTTTCTGTCTTTGGATACTGTCTTTTTATCTCCAAAATGTGAATAGTAACTTATGGTAGGTAAGTATTTCCTATACAGGGTAGAAAAGGCACGAACCATAAAATAAACAATTGATCATTGAAAATAAAAACTTGTGGGGGCACCTGGGTGGCTCAAATGGTTAAGCGTCTGCCTTTGGCTCAGGTCATGATCCCAGGGTCCTGGGATCAAGACTCATGTTGGGCTCCCTGCTCAGCGGAGAGTCTGTTTCTCCCTCTGCCTCTGCCTCTCCCTCTGCCTCCTCTCCCTCCCCCCGGCTCATGCTCTCTCTCTCTCAAGTGAATAAATAAAATCTTTAAAAAAAAAAAAAAGGAAAAGAAAAGAAAATTAAAACTTGTGTTTGTAGTGAAAAAGAATGAGAAGAATGAGATCTTGGCATTTGCAACAACATGGGTGGACCTAAAGGGTACCACGCTAAGTGAAATAGATCAGAAAGAGAAAGACAAGTACTATACGATTTCACTTACATGTGGAATCTAAAAACAAAAAAAAACAAACAAATAAAAACAGACTCAAATACAGAGAATAAATTGGTGGTTCCTGGAGGAGGTTGGTGGGGGTAGGGGGGAGATACCTAAAATAGATAAAGGGAATTAAAAGGCAAAAACTTCCATTTATAAAATAAATAAGTCACGGAAATGAAAAAGTACAGCATAGGGACCATAGTCAATAATATTGTAATAATGTTGTATGGTGACTGATGGTGACTACACTTATTGTGGTGAGCGCTGAGGAATGTATAGAATTGTTGAATCAATATGTTGTCCACATGAAAATACAACATTGTATGTTAATTAAACTTTTATAAAAAATTCAATTTAAAAAACTTGTGTTTATCAAAAGACATTGTTAAGAGAAAAAGACAAACCAGACTGGAAGAAGTTATTCACAAAACATATATTCAACTAAGGACTTGTGTCCAGAATTCCTAAACATAATAAGAAAAAGCAAAAACCAAAAAAGTGGGCAGAAGACTTGAACATGCCCTTCACACACACAGAGACACAGGAATATTCAAATAGCCAACATGCCGTTAAAAACCTGCTCACTATCATTAGTTACATGGGAAATCCAAATTAACACCACACCACATGGGATACCACTATACAACCAACAAAATGGCTAAAATTTAAGATTGGCAACACCAATGTTTAGTGAGGCGGTGGAGCCATTTTACATTACTGGGGGAGCATGTGAAATGGTACAATCACTTGGGCGAACTGGGAGAATCTACTACAATTAAACATATATATCCTTGAACTCAGCCATGCCACTCAAAAGTATGTATATATTCTAGAGAAATTAATAAATATATCAGTAAAAGTCACGTGCAAGAAATTCCATAGCAGTTTTATTCTTAATAGCCAAAATTTTTAAGCATCCTAAGGTCCATCAGCAAAACAGATAAACTGCAGCATATCTATTTAAAAGAATACTACACAGCAAGAAAAAACAAACTTATGCTAAATGCAATGACATGAATAAATCTCTCCAACATAATGTCAAAAAAAGCAGGCAGACTCAAAAAAACATATTGAATAAGAAGATCTGTATAAAGTCCAAGAACAGACAAACTCATCTGTGATGGTTAAAGTCAGAACAGTCATTACTTCTGCTATGTATGGTGGAGGTACTGACCAAGAAGGGCACAGGGAACCTTCTGGGATCATGGAAATGTTCTGCTTCCTTGTCTTGGTGGTTGTTACAAGGCATATACACATGTAAAAACTTCAATGAGCTGTCTACTTAAGACACATGCACTTTCCCGTGTGGATGCTATACCTGAATAAAAGTAAATAAATGAAAATTAAATAAAAGGAAAAGGTCTTTCCAACCTTGTAAAGTCTCTTCACACCCTATTCGCTTTCCCTCTCTCCCAAGTTCCCGACTATAAACGCTTCAGCGACCAATCCCCCTGGAGCTCGCACACTGGCATTACGCTAGCCTGAACCCCCGAAGGTCACTCCATCTGGATGTGCACTGCCGGCACCACGCCCACACCACCACTTGTCCAGAACAAAACTCTCCCACTTCCTCCTCCTCACCAGAGTGAGCACCGATCAGTGTGGCTCCCCAGCTCACAACCATTTCCCCTTCCTTAGGAACACCCCAGAAAGCACATCTGTATACCAGGAATCTGCTCCAGACTTCAAGCAAGTAGAGCCCATTTCTGTTGCTGCATGCAAAGGAATTTAACTATCTACCGCCTGACCCCAGGCCAGCCCTTGTCCTGTCCAGTGCTCTGTTCCCAGGACATATTCATGCCTTTGCCCTCTTTCTTTTTACCTCTTCAACTTGATTTCCCCTCTGTTTCCACTGAGTCCTGTCTGACCCACACCAGAAGACCGATGCCTATGTCCAGACCCTATGGCATGGCTAATCTGAGCCGCTATGAAACAGCTCCTCTTGGCTCTCCCTCCGTCTCTTTCCTCTCTCATTCATCCTTCACCGTTCTGCTCCAGGGAGCCTCCTGCAGCCTAGCCCTGACCATGGCATTTCCTGTTCATCAACCTTGTCGGCTCCCTGTGAGCTACCACAGAAGGAGTGCAGGCTCCTTGGTTGTCATCAAGACCCACCACAATGGCCCCAACTTGCCTTTCTAGTCTCCTGTCTGGCCCTATTAGTCCTCCCAAGCTACACCTGCTGCCTTCCATCTGAACAGGACAACTCGCACACTCCCAGCATGCAAGTTCACACCTGGGGGCCACTGCTAACATGGTTCCCTTAATTTAAACATCCTACTCTCCTACTCCACCCTTCCCACCCTCATGTCCTGTGATTGCTGAAACCTCACCCAAGCTTCAAGGCCCAGATAAAATGCCAGCCTGTATATGAAGCTTGCTCTTGTTACAGTGCATCACCAAAAGTGCTTTATTCATACTTCTATTATGAATAGTTCCTGACCATGAACGACAGGTATTGCATCTCTGTATGTCCATCCCCTCCAGGAGACTAGCTTCTTGGAAGCAGAGACCACATCCTGTTTCCACCTGTGTCCTTCCTACCCACCACAGTCCCTGGTATGCAGTCAGTGCTCAAAAACTGGACATAGGGGGCGCCTGGGTGGCACAGCAGTTAAGCGTCTGCCTTCGGCTCAGGGCGTGATCCCGGCGTTATGATCGAGCCCCACATCAGGCTCCTCCGCTATGAGCCTGCTTCTTCCTCTCCCACTCCCCCTGAATTGTGTTCCTTCTCTCGCTGGCTGTCTCTCTCTCTGTCAAATGAATAAATAAAATCTTTAAAAAAAAAAACTGGACATAGAACTGAATTTTCTTAAGCTGCCATGGGAAAAAGAAAATGGAAATGGGAGAAGGGGGCTATGGACAGAGGCAGAGAGTGCACAACAACCTGAAAGTATGAAAGAACAAAGAGCAGAGGGAGAAAATCCTGAGGAAATGGAGCTTTCCTCCAGGACAGTTTTATGATCAAAAGAGACAAATGCTGCCCAACCTACCTAGATCAACCCTGGCGCTGGTACTACCAGGAGGTGACACAAGGTACAGATGCCAAGGCTGAAAACAAGAGCGTAGAAGAAAGGCAAAAGGCACCTGTTCCCCTACGCCTGGCTCAGAAACCCAGGGCCCTGTGCTAGAAGCATCACTTCAGCAGCAACCTGTCCTGAGGGACTGGTTCGCTCTCCTCCAACCAGGGGCACATCAACCAGCTCTCTCTAAAATCAGTAGAATAACGCAGAAAGAAAAATCATTCCATGATGTTGCCATCGCTGGCAGAGAAATGACAGAAATAAAAGAAAAAATAATGGGGCTGGTAAAGCCAATCTGAATCTCGATAAGATGCCCACGAGGACTAAGACTTCCAGGTGATGGAGAGTCAGCAAGCACAGTACCAATCTCCCTGGGAAAGGGGGTTACAAAGTGACAGTAGGGAGGGGAGGGAATCAAATGGCTTTTTATAGCCTCTAATATCTCTTCTGACAGCAGCCTGCACGGCTTCCATGTGCCAGGATGCTGGGAAGATGAATGGATTTGTCTTTCCGTTAAATACCATTACCCGGAGCACTGGGGAGAATGAAGAATGGGTTATAGACTAGCATCCCAGCTTCCATCTCTTTTCTCCTAATTATGAAAAAAGTTACAAAAACAACTCCTACATGCCCTCCCCAACCCATTCCCACCACCTACAACATACATAACCTCAGGGGAAACAGGCAGCCCACTGAGCTACAAAGTTCGCCTGCCAACACCAATGCCCAGCACACAGCCTGTCCTGAGGAGCTGAAGTTCAAATACAGACAATCAGAATGGTCAGGTCCACACTAGGTCAATGACATACTGTAAGATCCATTAAGTCCCTTGTAGGAGCCTGTCATCTTAAAGCCCAATAGCACTTTCCATTAAGAGCAATGACGAGGGTTTGCTCTTTGCCAGAGGTGCAAATGATTCTGCTTGTTGATGGGACTCCCAGTTGCCTAAGTGATCCTAGCCCTCCATGTGCCACGCAACAAAGCAAGAAGAACAAATACAATTAGGGATCCCTCCTCTAGCAGGATTCATGATCAGTCTTCAGGCCAGAGGATCTCGACCTCACCTATACTGTGGAACCGAATGAGTTTAAACCGGTGCCTGAGCAAAAAATAACCAGGAAATGATTTTAAAAGATCATGTAGGGGCACCTGGGTGGCTCAGTTGGTTAAGCATCTGCCTTCGGCTCGGGTCATGATCTCTGGGTCCTGGGATCAAGTCCCATGTCCGGCTCCCTACTCAGAGGGAGTCTGCTTGTCCCTCTCCTTCTGCCCCTCCCCTCTGCTCATGCGCATGTGCTCCCTCTCTCTCTCTCTCTCTCAAATAAATAAATAAATAAATAAAATCTTCAAAAAAATAAAATAAAATAATAAAAATGAAAGATCATTTACAGAAGCATTCCTTAACAAAAAATTCTTAAGGAAAAAATTTTAATATGTGTAAGATCTGTACATTGAAAACCATAAACACTGCTGTGAGAAATGTAGATATCCCATGACAAGTAATAGAACTAATATTTCGTTCTATTAGAATTTAGCAAGGTCATAAAATACAAGGTTAGTATACAAAAATCAACTGTAGTCTTTTATATTAACAGCAATCAATTAGAAAAAGAAATTTTAAACTAATTCTGTATACAGTAGCATCAAAAATATAAAATACTAGGAATAAATGTAGGAAAAGTTGGCTAAGCCCCCACATACACTGAAAATTACAAAACACTGTTAAAATAAATAAGACCCGAATAAATGGAGATGGCCCATGTTCAGTTTGGAACACTCAATATTAAAATATCAGTTCTCCCCAAACTAATCTGTAGCATCAATGCAATCTCAATCAAAATCCCAGCAGGGTTATTTTGTGGAAATTGACAAGCTGATTCTAAAATTTGTATGCAAATGCAAAGGATCTAAAATAACCAAAACAATTTTGAAAAAAAATAAACTTAGAGGTTTTATGTTGACTGATTTTAAGATTTCCTATAAGGTTACAATAATCAAGGAAATGTTCATTAGTGGAAAAGATAGATATACAGATCAATGGACCAGAATAGCAAGTCCAGAAATAGACCCACAAATATATGACCAATTGATTTTTTTTTATAAAGGTAACAACATAATTCCATAGAGAAAGGATAGTTTGGGACGACTGAATATCCCTATGGAAAGAAAAAAAAAAGCTTTGACCTGTCCCTCACACCATGCACACATGCATCTGTGTCTTGAAATTGATCACAGGTCTAAACATAAAAATTAAACTATAAAACATCTAGAAGAAAACACAGAATAAAACCTTTGTGATTTGGGATAAGCAAAGATTTCTCAGGACACAAAAACATGAAACTCAAAAAATTGATAAACATCAAAATTTTAAACCTCTCTTTGAAAGACATTGTTAGGAAAATGGAAAGGCAAGCCATTGGAGAAAATACTTGATGTGTGTATATAAATATAAATATATACCAAAGACTTTCCAAGAATATGAAAAAAACTCTTAGAACACAATAATAACAAAGCCCTTCAGTTACAAGAAAGACATGCCACACACACAAAAAAAGATCTATGAATAGGCAATAAGCACATTACCATTAGTCATCAGAAAAGTATATACTAAAAACGAAAGGAGATAAGCACTACACATTCACTAAAATGGCTAAAATTTAAAGGCCTGAAATTTTAAACTGTTGGCAAGAATGTAGATGAACTGGTACTCCTGGTATTCTCTGACATTGCTGGTGAGAATGTAAAACAGATTAACCACTTTGGAAAATAATTAGGCAGTTTCTTATAAAGTTAAACATATACTTTATTACATGACCTACTGATTCCATTCCAAATTATTTACTCAAGAGAACTGAAAATCTAGGTTCCCACAAGATCTACACAAATATGTATAGGACTATATTCATAATAGCCAAAAACTAAAAAACAATGTCCAATGACAGGCAACTAAGAAACATATTTTGTGATATCAGTGAACACTACTTAGCAATGAAAAGGAATGAACACACAGAATCTGCAAAAGAAGGCAAAGTAAGATTTCATTTTTTGGAATTCTAGCAAAAGCAAAGCCAATCTGAGTGACAGAAAGCAGAGTAGTGGCTTCCTAGGACAGAGAAAAGGGGATTAACTGCAGAGAGGCATGAGGGAATTTTATGGAAATGTTCTATTTTGATCATAGTGATAATTATCCAAGTATATATATTCATCAAAACTTATCAAATCATACACTGAAAAGGGTACATTATATTATATGTAAATTATACCCCCAATGAATTAGATAAAAATTTTAAAATACCGATTTTTTAAAATATTGATATCCCACATATATTGTTTAATTGGTCTGAGATGTGTCCTGAGCATCAAGATTTTTTAAACTTTTCCCGAAGATTCCAACATACAGGCAAGGTTGAGAACCACTACGCTAAAGGCTAAGGAAGAAAATAAATGACTTGGTATTCCAGGATGCCAGGAGAAGGCTACTGGATCTTGGTGTGAACGTGGAAGTCACAGAATACCAATCCCATTGTCACAGGCCACTAGCAGAGTACCTGTGGCTCCCTTTGGTTTACTGCTAATTAACACAACACTCTCCGCAAAGCCAAGTCATGCTGCTACATGAATCCGGAGCAGACACTGCCTTCAAAGACCCCCTGTCCTGTCCAGCAAGGCACCCAGGCAAGAGTCACTCCAGTTCCTGGCTGAGGGTGTGCAAGCAAACATTAGCACTGGGCCCCAGGTATGATACCAAATACACAGGCTAGCCACAGGACATCGGGAGGGCCTTCCAAGTAATGCACACTAGGGCTCCCTCCTCCTTGACCCGGCAGCAGACAAAAGGAAAATGACTGCCAGTAGAGACCAGTGTGTAGTGGGAGGCCTCGCTTATCTGGGCCTCCTGTGAGATCTTCAGAGCATCACTCCTGGTTAGCCAGAGACCCCGAGTGCTTGGGCAACATCCTCCAGCAGGACAGATATCCCAAGGAAAGCCTGGCCCTGGACCAGGGAAGCCCAGGAAGCAGCAGGTGGACATCAGGCAGGCAGAGCAGGGCCCTGGTTGCGTAAGGGAACTCAGGAACAGAGCTGCTCTGAGAACCACATACGCTACCAGATGGGCCCCATGGGGGACTTCTGTCAGTGAAGGGCCAGTCCCCAGCCTCAGAGGTGGGGAATGACCAAGAGCCAGGGAGGGCCCCAGTTTGGAGGGCCCAGGGTTCCTGAGCCACTTGAGAACACTTGGGCTCAAAGAGCAAACCAGAATCTGGATACAAAGTGGGGAGTGGGTTCCAGAGTAAGACAGAAGCCCAACCGTTGCAACTGCTCAGTCTTGACGACTCCTAACTGCAGACAGACCACAACAGAGCTAGAGGTAAGGCTGGCCCAAGTGGCCCAGGTGTAGGGAGAAGGGGACTACGGGGGCTGTACCTGACCAGACATGCCATGTGAGTTAGGCAACACTACTGTAACCTGTGTTCTCCCATAACACTACCTGCAACTCTGGGACCACGTAGACCCCAGAATCTCAGACCCCACCCCAGACCTACCGAATGAACCACAATCTGCATGTGAACCAGATCCCTTAGTGATTCCACTGAGGTCTGAGCAGCACTGCGCACCGCCCTCTTGGTTACTAACTATGACCCTCCTTTGAGGTGTTAGGACCTGGAACACAGTAAGTGCTCAATTAAAAATCACTGAATAAACGGTGCGGGGCGGGGGAAGGTGAAACTGTTTTCCTTTCAGAGAAGTCATTACCCAGTGTCATCAATGAACCAGAAACTCAGGCAGCATACCGGCCTCTGAGTTCTAGATGTTGTTCACTCTCCGGGTGATGGTGGGCACCCTCATTCCTCTCTTTTACATCAGATAGAAATATGTGTGTAAGGGATGGTGGACTGACTTGAAGTTGTTGTTTTTTTTTTTTTAAGATTTTATTTATTTATTTGACAGAGATAGAGACAGCCAGCGAGAGAGGGAACACAAGCAGGGAGAGTGGGAGAGGAAGAAGCAGGCTCAGAGCGGAGGAGCCTGATGTGGGGCTCGATCCCACAACGCCGGGATCACGCCCTGAGCCGAAGGCAGACGCTTAACCACTGTGCCACCCAGGCGCCCCTGAAGTTGTTTTTTTAAACCTTTCATTCCCAAAGATCCCTACAATCTAGGAGGCAGGAAATGTCCAGAAGATTCAGTAAAAGGATGAACTGATAGGAAGAAACTGAACACAGCGGCCACACATGAAGACCCTAGAGCTCCTGCATTCCCTCAGCAAACACAGGCTGTGGATGCCTGCAGCCCCCTCCCCAACTCACCCTAAATGACAGGACGTGAGGCGAGGCTGCTCTCCTGCCAGCCCACCACCAACACCAGCCTTGCTGGTGACCCTAGGCAAACTCCCTCCCCTCCTCCCATCTTCCAAAGGATTAGCAGATGCAGAGGCTTTGATAAGCATTTGTTATTTCAGTCACTTGAATTAATTACTTGATAAATAAAAAGACAAAGATAAGCCTGAGATCCAGCTAGTGAAGGAAAGTGTTCTTTGACCCATGTAAAGACAAAAGGACCAAGAACAGAAGTCACCTGACCACAGGCCCCCAGAGGGAGGCAGGAGGGAGAGGGCAGGGCATGCAGGGCTTCCAGCCCCTAGGACCCTAAAGCCACACAAGGGCAGCCCAGGTGAAGGTTATAGCAGGCAGCTCAGACAGTGGGCAGGTTCTCACACTGGTCACAGCAAAACCGAACAAGCCACTTGCTCTTTCCCAGTCTCTGTTCAAAGTCAGAATGGACTTGTGGTTAAGGGACAGCACCAGCAATCACATAGCCCAGGCACAAACTCCGCCTTTGCCATCCTCAAGCTGTGTGATCCTAGGAAAGTCACTTAACCTCTCTGGTACCCAGCTACCTCATCTGTGAAATGGAGGTAAAATAATATTACCTCAGAGGATCACCAGGAGAAAGAAACAAGTCAATATACGCAAAGCACTTCCGTCAGTGCCTGGCATAAAGGAAGTGCTCAGTAAACCATTCGCTCCTCTTATCTGTGACATGCTAATGAAATATCTCCCCACATACGGAGCAAAGTTGTTTCAAAAATATTTTATAAATAATAACAATGATGCCATCATGCCATTTTAACAGAAAATATTGTCCTATTAATATCTCATTTGAACTTCCCAATAAACATATGAGCTAGACATAGCCGGTAACCCCAGGGAACACAGTGAAACATTCGATGTAAAAGTGCTTTGGAATTACAGCAGACTTGCCAAGCCACTTCTAAGGGAAACCTGTCTCAGACCTGCCTGTGGCAGCTGCTGAGTGAGTTTCATACTATCTGACCCCACCCCCCATCTCCCATCCATGATTGGAATAGGGATGGCACCTGACCAAGTAACAGCCAATCCAGTGGTCTTCTTTTTTTTTAAGTCTTATTTATTTAAATAATCTCTACACCTAGTGTGGGACTCTAACTCACAACCCTAAAATCAAGAGTCACATGCTCTTTTGACTAAGCCAGTCAGGCACGCCTCCGGTGGTCTTCATAACAACCCAAAGAAAACGAATTTGCTCAATGGAGTCATACTAGGTTTAACAAAATCTCCAAGTCTTAGAAAGTTGAATTTCAGACCTCAATGTGAGACAGGAATCCATCAAAATTCTAGAGGAGAACATAGGCAACAACTTCTATGACATCGGCCAGCAACCTTTCTCACGACACATCTCCAAAGGCAAGAGAAATAAAAGATAAAATGAACTTATGGGACTTTATCAGGATAAAGAGCTTCTGCACAGCCAAGGAAACAGTCAAAAAAACTAAGAGACAGCCCACGGAATGGGAGAATATATTTGCAAAGGACACCACAGATAAAGGACTGGTATCCAAGATCTACAAAGAACTTCTCAAACTCAATACACGAGAAACAAATAAACAAATCATAAAATGGGCAGANGAATTTCAAAAATGAAGACTCTAGGGGCACCTGGGTGGCACAGGCGTTAAGCGTCTGCCTTCGGCCCAGGGCGTGATCCCGGTGCTCTAGGATCAAGCCCCATGTCAGGCTCCTCCACTAGGAGCCTGCTTCTTCCTCTCCCACTCCCCCTGCTTGCGTTCCCTCTCTCACTGGCTGTCTCTCTCTCTGTCAAATAAATAAATAAAATCTT
>NC_048218.1:191975195-192031250 GCF_002007445.2 Ailuropoda melanoleuca | reverse complement strand
ATGTCAGGCTCCTCCACTAGGAGCCTGCTTCTTCCTCTCCCACTCCCCCTGCTTGCGTTCCCTCTCTCACTGGCTGTCTCTTTCTGTCAAATAAACAAATAAAATCTTTAAAAAAATAAAAATAGAAAATAAAAATAAAAATGAAGACACTAGGGGCGCCTGGGTGGCACAGCGGTTGAGCATCTGCCTTTGGCTCAGGGCGTGATCCCGGCGTTGTGGGATCGAGCCCCACATCAGGCTCCTCTGCTGTGAGCCTGCTTCTTCCTCTCCCACTCCCCCTGCTTGTGTTCCCTCTCTCTCTCTCGCTGGCTGTCTCTATCTCTGTCGAATAAATAAATAAAATTTTTAAAAAATAAATAAAGCTATAGTCCTTTAAAAAAAAAATGGAAGACTCTAAGAACACAAATTAGCACAACCACTTCAAAGAGCAATTTGACAATATCCATTCAAATTTTTAAATGTACATAATCTATGACCTTAACAATATTCTCCTTGATATCTACTCTAAAGAAACATATATGACAAAAAGACATATCCATGGATTTTTTTTTAAAGATTTTATTTATTTATTCAACAGATATAGAGACAGCCAGCGAGAGAGGGAACACAAGCAGGGGGAGTGGGAGAGGAAGAAGCAGGATCCTAGCGGAGGAGCCTGATGTGAGGCTCGATCCCATAACGCTGGGATCACGCCCTGAGCCAAAGGCAGATGCTTAACCGCTGTGCCACCCAGGCGCCCCATCCATGTATGTTTATTACAACATTGCTTAAGATGAAAAATTTAGAATTTGGAAACAACTTAAACATCCATCAGTAAATGACCAAATAAAATATATCATTCAACAGAATGCTAGAAGCATTAAAGGAACAAATTAGAACCACAGGCATCAAGGTGGCTATATTTTAAAGCTTACTATGAATGAAAAGACAAGTCTCAGAACAGTCCATACAGAATTTTAACATTTATTTTTAGAGAATAGAATATGTCACTTCCATTTCTGACAGTATTGTGGTTTAGGTATCCTGGCCAACTGTCCCACCGAAGACAACTAAAAATGCTGGACAAAATATTGTAAATATCTTTTAAGTGTACCAGTGAGTTTACTGAGCTAGAGAGGAACATCCAAGTTGTAGGTCAAAGTAGAAACCAGAGAGGTAGGTGGAGTTCGGAAACTGGCTTCTGCCTGAGTACATTTGCTAACCAAGTGAACCTGAGCTTCAATTCTCATGGCTTCACAGAGCAGGAAAGAATGCAAAGCCAGGGACCATACCTTACTGAAAAAACTTGGTCATTTATGTGATTAATTCTCTCTGGACTCTATCTCATTGATACGTATATCCAGATTTTCACCAATAAAGTTGTTTAATAAGTCCCAAACTCAAGCACTGTATAGAACTCCTTCAACTTTATTCTTTTTTCCAGGTTTTTTTTGTCTTTAATAAGTTCTTTGCATTTCCACATAAATTTTAGAATCCGAAACATGAAAAAGTCAGATTATCAATGATCTAGGAAGATGTGATCTGGGAATAAAAAGCTAAGTGGCAAATTGGAAGGAAGCGAATGCTGGGACTACCGTCTTCGTCAATCCTCCTGTTTGGGGCACAATGTCCTGGCTCCCTGGCTCAGCCTACAGGACAAAGAATGAAGTGGAGAGTTGGGCTACAAAATGAACTGTAAGCCTATATCTTGTATGCGAGGATGATGCATCCTCATGTGCGAAGGGCCATTTTCCCAGGAAGTTCCCACGGCCCTCCACCTGGCTCTCCCTGAGGCCAGTGACTGATGTTCCAATTTCCAGAACTTCAAGGGGCACAAGGGCCTGAGACATCACCTAGCCCAGTTCCTTCATCTTGTAGGTGAGACTCCTAGGTGCAGAGCTGGTTGAAAGCAAAGCCTGTATTTGAAAGCAAGGCTCTAAATTCTGGTCCATTACTGTTCCACCAGAATACAAGGCTTTTTTTTTTCTTTCTTAACATTTTTTAAATTGTGGTAAAATACACATAACATAAAATTTACTGCCTTACTCATTTTTAAGTGTATAGTTCAATGGTATTAAATACCTTCACATCATTGTCAACCAGCACCGCTATTCAGCCCCATAACTCTCTTCATCTTGTAAAACTGAAACTCTGCACCCGCTAAACAATAACTTCCCATTCCCCCCATCCCTGGTCTCTGGTAACCATCATTCTACTTTCTGTTCATATTCTACATCTATTTTCAGCTGACTGTTCTAGATACTTCCTATAAATGGAATCATACAATATTTATCTTTTGTGACTAGCTTATTTCACTTACCATAATGTCCTCAAAGTTGATCCATGTTGTAGCAGGTGCCAAATTTCCTTCCTTTTTATGGCTGAAAAATATTCCATTTATGGATATATCATATTTTGTTTATCCATCTACCCACTGATGGACACTTAAGTTGCTCCAGCCTTTTGGCTATTATGAATAATGCTGCTATGAATACGGATGCAAAAAATTAAAAATAGGATTGCCATATGATCCAGTAACTCCACTTCCGGACACTTTTGAGCAACTTCTGTACTGTTTTTTACAGTGGTTGCAGAGTTTTACATTCCCACCAATAATGCCCAAATCTTCCAATTTCTCAACATTCTCACCAAAACGTATCATTTTCTGTTGTGTTTCTTTTTTTATTATATAATAACTATCCAAATTTGTAAGAGATGCTATCTCACTGTGGTTTGGAATTGCATTCTCCTAATGATGAGTGATGTTGAGCATCTTTTTGTGCGCTTATTGGCCATTTGTATAAATTCTTTGGAGAAATGTCTATTTGAGTATTTTGCCCATTCCTTAATCAAGTTGTTTTCATTGCTGTTACTGTTTTTGTTGCTGTTGTTATTGTTGAGCTGTAGGGGTTCTTTACATATTCTGGACATTAATTCCCTAAGAGATACACAAGTCACAAATATTTTTTCCCATTTCACAGGTTGCCTTCACTCTGTTCACTCTGTCCTTGGATGCACAGACTAGAACACATGGGTTCTTTTGCAAAAAAACTTCATAGGCTTTGGGTATGTGGGCAGGGGGTCAGGGGTTAGATAATATAGATTTTTACTATGCAGAGCTAAATGGTACATGTGCACATCAAATAGAATTCTGCTCCTGATACTGAGGCCAAAGTAAGGGTGAAAGCATCAGGAACAAACTCCCCGGACAGCACCCAGAGGCTTTTTGTCATGATAATTTGTGTTAAACCCTTTGATTACTGAACATTTGTTCTTGTTTTGGGGGTTTTTTTATAATAATATTTTTTATTATATTATGTTAGTCACCATAAAGTACATCCCTGGTTTTTGATGTAAAGTTTCATGGTTCATTAGTTGCGTATAACACCCAGTGCACCATGCAACACGTGCCCTCCTTACTACCCATCACCAGACTATCCCATTCCCCCAGCCTCCTCCCCTCTGAAGCCCTCAGTTTGTTTCTCAGAGTCCAGCAACCTTTTTCATGACACATCTCCAAAGGCAAGAGAAACAAAAGAAAAAATGAACTTGTGGGACTTCATCAAGATGAAAAGCTTCTGCACAGCCAAGGAAACAGTCAAAAAAACTAAGAGGCAGCCCACAGAATGGGAGAATATATTTGCAAATGACACTACAGATAAAAGACTGGTATCCAAGATCTACAAAGAACTTCTCAAACTCAATACGCGAGAAACAAATAATCAAATCATAAAATGGGCAGAAGATATGAATAGACACTTTTCCAATGAACATTTGTTTAATGCTCACCCGGTACTGAAAACTGAGTTATGCAAGCAGCATAACACAGAGTCTTGGTCCTCAGGGATCCCATGCTCAAGTTAGAGAGACAGGAAACAAAGGACACAACATTGAAGAAACTATATCCTTAAAGACACTGTGGAACCACTGGGGCACCTGGGTGGCGCAGTCATCTAAGCGGCCAACTCTTGGTTTCGGCTCAGGTCTTGATCTCAAGGTTGTAGGACTGAACCCCGTGTAAGGCTCTGTGCTCAGCTTGGAGTCTACTTGAGATTCTCTCTCCCTCTCCTGCTCATGCTCTCTCCCTCTCTCTCCATCTCTCTGAAATTAATTAATTAATTTTTTTAAAAAAGAAACTATGGAACTGTTGAAGTCCATGATCCGATGATCAGGTTGGTCTTAAAAAGATTCTTTAAAAGTGCACTGAAGAGAGGGGGTAGCAGTGAGACCTGAAAAATGTGGTGGATATAATGCTATTACAGCATCCAAGAAAGAAGTTTCAAGAGCTTGAATTCTTCCAAGAGCAGTGGAGAGGGTAGAAAAGAGGACTTGAAAAAAATCAACAAAACTTCAAAACTAGATGGAATAGAGTAATATAAGATGATCCTATGTTTCTGGCTTAGTTTGTTTACTAGCTGCCACAAACCAAGGCAATGAACAAAGAAGTGGAGCTGATGTAAAAGGAAAGATGATGAGTCTGATTTTAGACAGTCAGAGTCTAAGGCGCCTTTAGGACAGACAGAGATATACAATAGGCAGTTAGAAGTATGGATCTGGAGCTAAGGAAAGAAAAATAAATTAGAAAATCACACATGGTAGTAGACGATATTGGAGCAGACAAACTCACTCAAAGAGCCTAGTTTGAAGGAGGAAGGAAAGCTGGGACAAGAACCTACATCTAAAAGGGGGAAGGGAATGGAATGCCTGGCTGGCTCAGTGGGTGGAGCATATGACTCTTGATCTCAGAGTTTTGAATTTGAGCCCAACATTGGGCATAGAGTTTACTTAATAAAAAATAATAAATATATTTAAAAGGGGAAGGGAGAGGAGGAAGAGGCTTCAGTAAAGGAGACTTTGAATTTTGAAGGGTCAGAAGGTTACCCAAAGTATGCCAACATTTAGTTGAGCTGATCAGACGGTGGACTGGGCAACAGGACACTTGGGGTCCAAGCCTTTCAGGGTAACAGTGAACTAGAATTTCCTTTATGCTTTCTGTAAAGGTAGAAGAAACTCCCAATTCTTCAGCTCCCAGGGATTTTGTGAGCATGGATCAAGTCTCACAAGGCTTTTTAGTTTTTTAGGAAAGAGTCGATATGTAGTAGAAATGGGTGACCCCAGGAGACACAAGCCCAGAGGACCCCAACTGTCTACATTTGAGTACAAGACCCAGGAGACTTCTTAAACACAGAAATGTTTCCCCTTCAATTGAGAATCAATACTTACTTTTCTCCCATGGGCCAAATTTCTGTGTATTTTTATTAAAAAAGAAAAAAAGCTCAGCCCCGAAGAGTTGTGATTCACCTCAGTGTGAGCTCTGACCATGTCTAGGAAATGACTACCTCACACATCTTTAGGCTTGATTACTGGGGCCTCACAGAGTCACTTTTACTGAGATAACTGACGACATCTGATGGCCTCTAAAGTGTTATATGAACCAAAGCGCATCCCACAATCTGTTATTTTATCTCCTGTATCAGGGAGCAACCTGGTAAAAGTTTTAAGGATGGGACAAGCAAGCCATTTTTCAAATGAATGACAGGGCTTCTCTTCTGAACAACTTGACTAAGGTCAGGTAAAAGGAATGAGAAGGACAATAAGCATGAAATCCTCATTGGCTGGGATTCAGGTGCTTGAAGATACTGAGAAATCCCCACTACCACCACCATGCACACATCATCAATGACTCATCTGTCGGAAACACCAGAAGCTGAAATGAGGCAGAACAATGGGCTTCCAAAAAAGAAAAATAATAACAATAATAATAACCTCACACTTTATGGATTTGGAGTTATGCTTTCAAGGAATGGATATGGATATGATTAGTTCACTGAAAAAAACGCACATGGTAAATAGCTAGCCAGACCAGCATTGACATGGATGTGATACAGGCTTACATATTTATTTGCAAAACACAATGTAATAGAAACGGACATCATACTTTGCATTTATATAGCAACTATTTCTCCAAGGACCTCAAAGGATTCTGCAGCCATTACTGGATTCATCCTTGTTACATGCTTGTAAAATGAAGGAGAGGCAAGGATTACACATCCCATTTTATTAAAGAGGAGGCAGACACCCCAAGAGGATACATGGATTGGCCAAGGGCATACTGTGAGTCATTTATTTGCTCAAAACCATGTAGGGACTGAAATTAGTCCCAAATTGTCCTTATACTTGCTGATTTTTACCTACAGATTTCTGTAAAGGAAATGATTCTGTTTCTCAGCCTTGTGTGTGTGATTCAGACCATCAGACAGGCAGTGTCCAGGGCAGGGTATGAACTGCAAAAGGGAAGAGGCTAGCAAGTGTTTGGCATTTCACTTTTCCTTCAGTGGGCTGCTGCTGCCCGTGTTCTAGTGAACAGATAGAGGGTATCTGTATGATATGACAACAAGGAGGAGAAAATCTTCCTGGCATTATTGCACCAGAACCAAAAGACAGGGCTCCATGTTAATCACTGACATTTAATGACTCCACAAAGTGCATTTTCAATGTGCACTTCAATACACTTTGTCATTTACCTTACAACTACTATGTGAGGTATTATTTCCTTTTAAAGGTAAGAAACAGGCTCAGAGAGATTGGATGACTTATCCACGCTCATCTGAGTTTTAGGCTCAGGATTTGAATGCATTTTTGCTGATTTGAACAGCTGTGCATTCCTACCATGTTTTCCTGACATGACTCCACTCCCCCACATAATGGGGCTCCTAAAGTCATAGCCTAGAGACCTTTAAGAAAACTAGACCCAACCTGGGGCTCACAAACACACACACACACACACACACACACACACACACACACACATACACACATTCCAAATGACAGCCTAGGGTGAGTGCTAATTCACCCCCTTCTCCCTGGACACATCCACTGGACATGGCCCTGCCTCAGGCCACTCTGAGGCCCAAGATAGTTTGAGCCTTCTCCTGGTCCCAGATTCACACCCTGTGTCTGAGCTAGGCCTAAGCTGGTGGCAGAGCCACCTGAGTTCCATGAGCAGGAAAGGAAAGGAAGACGATAACCCGGAAGTTGCCCCCATGCAGTCTTCTCCCACCTATGCTGAACACCACTAGTTGGCATCGGAGTTCCAACCATCACCAGCATGGGCAGGGTCTGTCTTCCAGGGGCCTCACGTCCTTCACAGAGAGAGAAACTGAGGTGCAGACTTGTCCCAAGCTACCAAGGAAATCAGAAAGTCAAAAACCAGCGGGGACTATTTTCCCTCATGTTTTCTCTAGTATAGATTTAGAACGTGATATATCAAGTGGTAGAGAAAGCCATGCTCTGGAAATCAGGGCTGGAAGGGAAAGGACTGATGTCTTCAGTGGAACCTCACTGTTTTAAGTGCTTTATATGCAACATCTCATTGATGCCCACACCTCAGAGGTGTAGCTATTATTATTCCCATTCTCCAGACAAAGAAAGTGAAGCTCAGAGTTTAAATAGCAGAGCTGATAGGTAATAAAGGCAGGATTCGAACGTGGATCTGTGGGGCTCATATCTCCTCACTAACCCCCTCTAAAGAGTCTGGGGTGTGCCCTTCTCCTGATGATGTCGTCCCAGGGGAAGCTTCCGGCTTATCATCAGGGCAGGGATGTGAGTCACAGATGCAGGCAAGGCAATGGATGGGTGAGAGGCCCTCTTCACAAGGCACTGCAGTCACTGGGACTGGGCAGGGGATGCAGCCTCAACAGCACTGGAGCTCTCAGGTTTTGCTTTCCAGCTGGCAACTGATGGTACAGAACAGTGCTATCCACAAACGCAAGTCACATATAAAATTGCTGGTGTTGGATGTGGAGAAAAGAGAAGGCTTATGCGCTGTTGGTGGGAATGTAAATTGGTACAGCCACTAGCAATGGAGGGTCCTCAAAAAATTTAAAAAAGAACTATCATATGATCTAGCAATTCCACTTCTGGAAATATGTCGAAAAGAAATGGAAACACTAACTCGAAAAAATATCTGCACCCCCACGTCCGTTGCAGCATGATTCACAATCGCCAAGACATGGAAACAATCAAAATGTCCATCAATGGATAAACGGATAAAGAAGTTGTGGTATACACACAGTGGAATTTTATTCAGTCTTTTAAAAAGAGGAAATCCTACCGTTTGCAACAACACGGATGGACCCTGAAGGTATTATGCTAAGTGAGAAAATACAAATACTGAATGATCTCTCTTACATGTGGAATCTAAAAATTTGTTCTAAAAAAACACCAAACTGATAGAAAAAGTGATATTTGTGGTTAACAGAAGTAGGGGATGGGAAAACTGAAGGAAGCTGGTCAAAAGGTACAAACTTCCAGTGACCAGATAAGTTAAGTAGGACATCACTAGGGACATGATGTACCACACGATGACTGCAGCTAACACTGTTGTGTGGCATATAAGAAAGTTGTTAAGAGAGTAGATCCTGAGAATTCTCATCACAAGAAGAATCTTTTTTCTTTTCATTTATCTATATGAAATGATGGATGTTAACTAAACCTAATGTGGTAATCATTTAGTAATATATGCAAATCAAGCCTTCATGCTCTACCCCTTAAATTTATACAGTGATGTGCATAAATTATTTCTCAATAAAACTGAGAAAAAATAACTGTAATGTGAGCCACGGATGCAAGTCACATAGGTAACACTAAAATGCCCAGTAGTTACAGAAAATAAGTAAAAAGAAACATATGAAATTAATTATAATAACACATTTAAACCAATACATCCAGAAGATTATTGGTTCAACATACAATCAGTATAAAAAATATTAATGAGATATCTTACATCCTTTTTTTGTACTGGGTCCTTGAAACTCAGAGAGTATTTTACATTTACAACACATCTCCATTGAGACAAACCACATTTCAAACTCACAGTAGCCACATGTGACTTGCAGCTACCATATTGGATAGTGCAGGTCTGGAAGAAGAATATGTGAATGGAGGCTTGGAAAGCTTGCATTGTGGGTCCTGAATCTGACCAACTACCAAAGTGACTTTGCATAACAGTTGAGAGGTGGGACCCTGGAGCCCTTGAATTCCAGTTCTACCACATACCAGCTGTATGTCCTTGGGCAGTTACTCAGCCTCTGTTGCCTCATCTTTACAATGAAGATGACAATATCTACCCATAGAGTTCTGGGAGGATAAAATGAAGTGCTTAGAATAGCAATGGGCACATAGTGAGCAACGTAAAGGCATTCACTGCTATTATTATTATTCCTACTGGGACTCAGTTATCTCATCTGTAAAATAAAGATGTTAAAAACAGAGGATTATTGAGATTCCTCCTTCCTCTGTTGTTCAAGGGAGAACTGGGGTGGGAATTCAATGCTATGTTTTATTTCTGAGTGTAAGTTCTGGAGTGTCCATTGGGCAGGACCTCAGATCCAGCCTGTTTCTATAGGGGAGATTTGCAAGATGCTCCTATGGCTGGGAAAGGGTAGGGTGGGGAGAAGGACCTGTCGCCTCATTTGTTATCACTGTTAGAACTGTGTTCCCTCCATCCTGGGCACATGTTGACTTCCTCCCTGGACAGCTTCTATATTCCCATAGGAATCTTCCACAGACCCTTACCAAGTCACCAGTTATAATCCCTCTGCTTTTTGAACCTTTGAGCTAGAAGAGATATAGGCTGGGTTTGCAATTTGGAGCAAAACCCATCCTTTTCCAAGTGCCTCCAGCACCAACTAATAGAAAAGAATCCCCACAGGGGATGATGGCCCTGCAGCTTTGCCCACTAGCTGTCCTTGGGCTGAGAGATGAAAGAGAAGCTGGGTAGTCAGAAGGCAGAATGCTTGAAAAGCTGTGAATGAAGATGCTAAAATTGTAGCAATAGCTATCCCCCAGGGACACAGCACAAGGACTTCCACATGTCTGGCTTCTTTCCCCTAGAGACCAAACTGATGAGTTGTAGAAATGCAACGTAGAAACAGCCCAGTGGGTCAGGCACCCCATCTCTAGGGAGACTGGTGGGGAGAGTGCATCCCCAAACGCATCTCCAGGAGTTGCTCCAATCCCTCCTGGAGCCTCTGCTATTTCCCTTGCAGGGCGGGAGCCTGCAGTCTAATAGGCCTCAGCACCAGGAAGTCTTCCTGCCCAGGATACGAAGCAGAAGGATGACAGGACTGCTCGTCTCACAACAAGCAGCTCAACAACCAAACCACAGCCCATGCCTCCCCCACCCCCACCCCTGCCAAGCAGCGGTTTCTTCCCAGCTGTTCCCACAGATTTGCTGAGAGCCACATTCGCCCACATCAGCAAGCCCTTACCGAGAGCCCTCCCTGGAAAGGGAGACGCCAAAGAACTGGGAATCTCAGACCCACCCATGAGAAGGGACTCAAGCCCAATCACCAGGCAGTGTAACAAGAACAAAGCACCACCCTCGACCCGAGAGGAGGTGGGAACGAAACTGAGACCCTCACACTCCAGACCATTGGGAACACCGGGTCCTGGATTCCTTTCTTTCTCTCAGCTGAACTGGAGGGATGTTTTTTGCACATTCCAGACACGCTGACCAAATCTGAAATATTTCAGTACTCTGGCCTGATTGAGTGCCCTCATTCACCCATTGCAAAGGGGCCGCGTTCTCCCTTTGTGACTTGCTAAGAGCTTCCGAGCAACTGAGCTGCACCCAGAAAGAATTCCAGAATCCCATCATCTAAATTCCAAGAGCTGGTCCGAGCGAAGAGAGTTGCCACAGCGCCTGTATCGTTGGAACCACCACTTCTCACCCACCAAACTCACCCACCCACCCACTCCCCCTCGTAGCGCCTTCCAGATGAGCCAGGGGGCAGGTCTTCCTAACTGCAGCAGCCAAACACCAGGCATCCAGGCAAGACCCAAAGCGACTTTCCTGTCTGCCCCTGAAGGAAAATGAAGGTCCTACAGGACCTGGACCAAGGAGAACTGGAATGTGAAGAAAGAGGGGCGGAATTTTTCCACACTGCAAGATGAGCGAGAGTTTTCTGCTCTGAGGCCACCTGTGGTCCTCAGTCTCAGTGCTTCTCCAGGCCTGTTCCTTTTTCTCATTAGGTAAATGTGCCAACACAAAGAAAGAAATCAAGATCTGTTTAGCATTCCCCACTGGCCCTATCAGTTGTTCCAAGGAAGACAGCTCCTGACACACCGCTCAGGAAATGGGCCCCAGAGGGCCAAAGAATGGCTCGGTCCCGTAAATGTATTTACACAGCACGGGGCTTGTTCTTCACGTTTAGCTAGCAGCCCACCTCTCCTGAGGGCCCCCGGGAAGTCTTATCACCTGGGAGGGCCCTCAGCTGCTGCTCTCACCAAGTCCCTCCTTGATCATCAGAACAGACAGACTGTCTGGCTGTGCGGAGATGCGGCCTCCCCCAGTGAGCCAGCTCAGTGGCTGACAGAAGGGTCTCCAGCCGGCTGAGGCAGGCGGCCCCTGCAGAACCCCCTCTGAACACCCCCTGCACTCCCTGGCTGGAGCTACCTACTCAGACTGACTGATGAGATGCTCTCCTCAGCAGACAAAAGCTCAGATTACAGCATCTCTGACAAAGGTACCACTTGGAAATGTGCGGAATGAGGTCAGGTAGCAGTGGCATCAAGGTCAAGCCAGACACAAGACTGATATATTCCAGAGAGTTCCAAAGATGAAAAAGGGGTTCAAAGACCATCTAGTTCTGCAACCCATTGTACAGATGAGAAAACTGAGGTCCAAAGAAAATAAGTAAGAGTACTGCATAGGAGTTAAGAACAAGGGCTTTGGACTAGGTTGTAACTCCCACTTTACAACGTGCTTGCTCTGTAATCTTTAACCTAATTTCTATGAATCTCTCTTTTCTCATCTTTAAAATGCATATAATAAAACCGACCTCGTATGATGTTTTGTGATGCTCACATGGGATAATGAAGGAAATAAAGCACTTAGCACAGTAACTGCGTAATTAACGGTAACAATTACCACAATTATTAAGTAACTTGGCCACAATCATTTAGAGAATTCATCTCAGACATAAGACTCAGATTCGGTTCTTTGTTATTTCTACATCAGCTTTCATGTTCAGGTGGCCAGAGACTCCAAGTCACTTTCTGTGTCAGTTAGGACTTCCAGTCCCCTCCTGAAAACAGTGACTTAAAAAATTGGAGGTATATTCTTTCATATAAGTAAGACCAAGCGTTAGAAGCACAGTGATGGCAAGGGGGCCTCATGAACACAGACTCCTACATTTCTGCCATCCTGCACCCTTCCTTGGCTTACATCCTCAAGGTCACAAGACGGCTGCTGGGGCTCCAGTCACTGGCAAATGGAATGAGAAGAGGCAACAAGGCACCCCACCCAGTAGAGTCAGCCCCCTTTCCAAAGATTTCCTGGAACCCCATTCTGCGACTTTTGCTTATAACTGCACACTCTGGCTGCAAGGAAAGTTGGACAACACCTGAGAGAGCCAGGGTTCTGTTTACAAAGAAAGGGATAGATACTGCAAGGGTAATGAGCAGTCTCGGTTCTGCAGCCACACTCTTCATGATAAATTAAGTCACCCCTCGCATCTGCTTCCCATCCAGGAGCTCTACGAGAGCATCTACCTGGATGCTCCCCATCTATGCCTGCGGCCGCCCCAGGGCCCCAGCCTGGTCCGGAATGGGAGGCTTAACACCCCACAGCACCTGACTATGTCTTGCTGCCCAGAGCTGACAAGGACTCTGTAAAAGCAAAGAGTGTGCAAAGGAGGCACTGCTGTAGGTGGGTCCCACATTGTCTATGGCTTCCCTAGGGGCCCAAAGGGTTAGCAGTAGAATTCCTGTTCCTCGCCCTAAGTAGAGCGCATTTGAGCAACACTGAGATAACGCCTTTGAAATCTAAGTCAGACTGTGTCTCTTCTGCTCCAAACCCTCCAAAGGCACCCCATTTCTTCCATAGTAAAAGCCAGAATCCATCATCCGTCCCATCGACCGGCCAGGCCCCCCATAAGCCCTCCAGGCACCTCTTTTGTGTCACTCGCTCTACTCCTACCACAGTAGCCTCCTTGCTGCTCCTCAAACATGCACATACATTTCAACCTCAGGGCCTTTGTACTTGCTGTTCCCTTACCTGGAATGCTCCTTCCCCAGATATCCAAGTGGTTCACCCTCACCTCCTGCAAAGCTTTGTTTAAATATCACCTTCTCACTGAGGCCTACATTGACTATTCTATTTAAAATTGTAACTGGGGCACCTGTCAGTTAAGTGTCTGCCTTTGGCTCAGGTCATGATCCTGCAGTCCTGGGATGGAGCCCCACGTTGGGCTCCCTGCTCATCGGGGAGTCTGCTTCTCCTCTCCTCTGCCCCTCCCCCTGCTTGTGCACGCATGCACGTGCGCTCACGCTCTCTCTCTCTCAAATAAATAAATAAAATCTTTTAAAAAATAAAATAAAATAGAATTGTAACCACCATGGTACCCCCAACACTGTCATCCTCCTCTACCTTCCCACAGCACTCACCACCTTCTAACTTACCATACCCTTTATTTCTTTATTACATTTATTCATTATGCTTATCATATTGCCATGCAATTTACTCATTTCTTGTCTTTATTTATTTGTTTTGAGGGCAGGGACTTGGGTCTGTTGTGTTCACAGCTACACCCTCAGCACCTAAAACA
Source organism: Ailuropoda melanoleuca (assembly GCF_002007445.2). Taxonomy (NCBI): domain Eukaryota; kingdom Metazoa; phylum Chordata; class Mammalia; order Carnivora; family Ursidae; genus Ailuropoda; species Ailuropoda melanoleuca. The sequence continues at coordinate 192,017,661 of NC_048218.1, read as the reverse complement.
GAGCCTGACACACACAGCAAACACTTAATAAATATTTGTTGAATAAATGTATACATAAATGTAGCTCTGTCTTGGGGCAAACTAGAATGGCCAATAAGGAAAGGCAGTCGACAGGAAAGGAATAGATAAGAATCTGGCATAACCAGCAATAAAGACAAAAGCATCCACATAAAGTCAGATCAAGGAAACAGGCCTTCTGAGAGAAGATGCAGAAAATTAACGAGCTAGATTCATGCTATACCTTTTCTAGGTAGATGAGTAAATACTTTCTCTACCTATTCTGCAGACAAGTGTTACATACCCATTCAGTGGATGGGGAAACTAATTACTGGAAACAGTGAGTCTAGTATCTAGTATCTCATATGGTCCTACTAAATGATTCAAACTCAGTGCTGGCTCAGGGTCTATAGCCTAAAAGAAAGCAGGCTCATTCTCTAAACCAGCTGGCACTGGGGTAATTGTTCATTTTCTTCTACCTACAACTTTCTGTCCCTCCTCCGGAGCTGCCCTCTCACTGTGTGGCTCTCACGAGCACCTTTCACCTCTGGGAGGGCACTTTTCAAAATAAGACCACCATGCCACTGAAAGCCAGAGAAAGGCCAAACAGGTCCAGGCAATGTTCCCTTCCATTTATATGCCCCGACACATTGAAGGGATGCCTAGGTGGCAACAGAATCAATTCTCTGTCCCTAAATCAGCTGGAAATGGTTTTTTCCCCTCCTGCTGAATAATTTGGAAGTGATTTTGAAAATGCAATGCAAAGAGAGCAGTCTTTTTTCCCTCCTAGCCATGAAAATACACACTGCTTTCCAGAGCCTGATTAATGTTAAATATGACCTTTTGCAAAGTTTCTTGGCAGGTTAATTTATGATACTTCCAGATTCTAATGTACCAGGCAGTGGCTGTTTATGTGTTTGATGAAGTATTCTTTGTCCGGAGTTGATATGTTTTACCAGATCTTCTGTAGCTCACTCCCCCTTTCTCCCTCTTGCTCTTTCAATCTCTCTTTTACTCTAACTTTGTGCTTGGGTATTTAATCAATCTTACTAGGGAGAAAACATGAATATATTTATGAATTCTCGGTCCCTAAGTTGTCATGCATGCTGTATTAGCTTATTACTGTATCTCCAAGATAATTCTTCCCTCTCATCTCCCTACACCTGTGCTTTTGAGTTCAGGGAGATCTCAACTCAACCAAAATTACTTTTAATGTATGGTTTGCTACAAGAGCTGCTTTGAGGGTCTCTGTCTTGAACAGGTGTATCCTCTCCTTATTGCCTTTGCCTTTGTTCTTCCCCGTCTCCGAACGAGAAATCTAGTGAGCTAGGCTTGAGCCCCAAGAGGTTGTTTCAGCCCACAAATATAGCCAAGCTTAATGAGCATGTAGATACATTCATGGAGGAAAGGCCAACAAATGTGCATGAGGGATAGAGGGGTGCTCAGGAGGCACTTTGCCCTCGGAAGGTTTGTCGTGGAAGTCAACCACTGCTTACACAGCAGTTCCAGGGTATCAAAGGTTTTTGCTTTCCTTCTATAGAGCCTAGACCAGTGCTTGGCACACAGCAGGGGTTTGGTTTTTGTTGAAAGAAAGAAAGAAGTGAGAGAGCAAAGAAGAAAAGGAGGCAAGAAAACCATACTCTCTAATACAGTGACCCTCGAATTCTTTATTAGAGGCATAGGGACAAGAGTTTGAGCCCAAAGGGGGATTTTTCCATTTTGATAATAGAGGCTGAGGTTGTGACCAGGACCTCCTGGACTGTCACTACCTGCGAAGCTGTTATAGGTACTGGGACCAAATTTCCCCAGACCTACAGCCCCCTTTTTGCTGTCAAACCAGGCGTGTGCACTTGGGCTGGCATTTTTTAATGCATCATGGATGGCTTTACTACAACAGTAAGGATGGGAAGAAGCTGACACCAGAGCAGAGCAAAAGGACTGATGAGCTGCATCACAGGCCTACCTGAAGCAAGAGGACACAGACCACGTGGCGGCCAGACAGGAGAGCTGTGTGGTTTCTCCAGAAATATTCTGTCGCCTGGAGAAAGAGCAAGAGAAATGGCATGATTGGGCTTGTCCAAGGTCAGGAGTCAGCCAGGCAAGTGCAGTGCAGGCTCAAGAGGACAAGGAGTGGGTGGAGCCAGAATGACACAGGGTCCAGGCTGCAGGGACAGTGGACAGAAAGCAGGGGCTTGTGATCTCTGTTATTACTTGGTCCAAGAGTTTTATATTCGGGAATGTATAAATCATTGATGGTATAATTTATTTTCTAGCTATTTTGGCCTCAATTATATACATCTATACATCCCAACTTTCTTTGTCCACCCAAGGAGAAAATGGAATTGAGCTGGGCAGTTTCTATTCGCACGACACACTTTGGGGGCTGCTTATGCAGCCTGACAGCTCCATTCCAGGACTCCAGAGTGGATGAGCCTCACTTGTGAAAAAAAGACCCAGATGTCACCTTTCTAGTGTGATTTGAAGGGCAAAGGGAAAGCTGCATACCCTCCCTACCCATGTCTTTCGTCAGCCTGCCATAGTGCCTGAAACTTCCCTATTATTCCCTGCTCAGGTTTACCAAACAGAAATACCAGTAAAGCACAAATTTTATCTGAAGGGAGTCATGTAACTGAGGTGGCAGAAAAACTTGAATATCAGACCAAGCTGGATTCAGATCCTGGCTCTCTATATAGCAGTGTGATACCTGGCAAATTACTTAGGATCCCAAAGACTCCGTATCCTTATTTATAAAAATATGAATTCTATCAACCTCAAAGTGTTGTTATAAGGATGGACTAACTGACACACAGAGAACAACTAACACAGAGACTGACACATGAGGGGGTCTCAAGAAATGTTCATTCTTTTTACCTTTATTGCTATAAAGGTACAGTAGGAAAAGTACTGGATAAGACTAAGGGTGATGAGTTCTAGTCCCTGCCTTTCCATTAACGAGCTATGTGACTTTTTTTTTTTTAAGAGAGAGAACGTGGGCTCATATGAGCTGGCGGGGGGCAGGGGGCAGAGAGAGAGAGAATCTCAAGCAGGCTCCACAGCCAGCATGAAGTCCGACACAGGGCTTGATCCCACGATCCTGAGATCATAATCCAAGCAGAAATCAAGAGTCGGACGCTGAACCGACTGAACCTTCAGGCACCCCAACCTAGGTCACTTTACTTCTCTGGGTTTCAGTTTCCAGAGGGACTTGAGCTAGAATCATCCATCCAACAAGTGTTATCGATCTTCTGATATGTACCAGATGCTATTCATCTGCGTGCATGATCAAAAAGTTAATAAATATGTACGTGAAATAGTGGTAAGTAATAAGCAGATAATTAAAATATAGTCTTATGATGGAGAGGTACTGGGAGGCCACTTTAGACTGAGTACTCAGGGAAGACCCATGTGAGGAGGTGACTTCTATACTGAGACCTCCAATGACAAGAAGCCAGCCACAGACAGGTGAGACGCTGTACAGGCAGAGAAACAGAAAATACAAAGGCTTCTCCCAAAGAAGCAAAGCTCAGATGGCTTCTAAAGTTCTCCCTAGATCCAACAGTCATTATCTTATGTTCTTTATGACTTTCGTGTATGTCACTGAGATACATCAAGTGACAGTCTTTTGATGGGCTGATTACTGTCATTAAAAAGCAGGGACTGATCTAGTTAGACTAGTTCTGCTGCGGCCCAACTGAGCAATGGGAAAACTAGAACGAAGACCAGAAAGACAAAAAGTATGGTCAAAAAACCAAAGAAATAATTGGGTGGTGGGCTAAAAATGGGATGATAGAGACTGGGGCCAGCTTCCTCCCAAAGCAGCCATTATCCTTATCATAAGACCTGGAGAAACAATGATAGAAGCTGGTTGTTTGTACAGCTGGAGGTTCTCAGGAAGTCCCTTTGCTAAAGCTAAAGAAAGGTAGAACCAAGTCAAAAAGAAGCTTTTTGGATAAATAAAGAAGTAAAGATCTAGGCTGGGAAAATCCTGGTTTCAGATGACGGAAGAGATAGTCATTCATTCACCTCCACATTTACTCATTTAACAAATATTTATTGAAGGCTCACTCTTCTAGGCCTGTTCTACTTGCTGGAGTTACATCCTCAAACAACATTCCAGTGGAGGAGACAGATGTGTACTGAGAGGCCAAGGTCTTTAACCTATACAAATTTAGACCCTTTATTTGCTCTACATATTGAGTGACCAATCTGCACCTGGTGGTGGGTTAGCTGCTGGGCTCTATGCTTACCATTTCTGGGCATGCGAACACGTAATAACATACATTCATAGAGAGTTTTACGGCTCTCAAGTTTTAAGGCTCTCACTAAGTTCCTTTTGTCCTCACACTACCCGACAGGTCCACAAAGTTAAAGGGGGCTGCTCAGGCTCACTTCTCTGGAAGTCTGTGCTCTGACCCAAATCATCTACTAGTCCAGTAGACTTCCAGTTATATCCCTTTCCTACTTAGTACACAAGATGGTGTCATTTTCTTGAACTACCCTACATGAACTCTTCCTGACTGTATATTGGAAGCAAGGACAGTAAAGAGGCAGGAGCTGAGAGAATGCATTCTGTTCATGTGTGGCAGCAGCTATTTCTAGTTAACCAAGGCAGCATCCAGTGTCGGTGGTGACTGCAGGGCAATCTACGGTGTCACTGCCCCAAGGCAGCAACAGTGCTGTCTTTGTTGCCTTAGTTTTGTTGCATGGAATATTCCCCCAGGTGTGTAACATACAATCCAGGTATCCCAGGCCTCCTGAAGTTATACTGAACTACCCAATGTTTCTCTTAATAAATTATCTTTTTGCTTAAATTAACAGGATTTGACCTCTGTTGCCTAAAACTTAGAACTAGAACTGCTGACTGAGAGTTAAGATGGCGGAGGAGTGGGATACCCCTTTTTCAGCTGGTCCCCTGAGTCGAGCTGGATAGGTACCAGACCAGCCTGAACATCCACGGAATCAGCCTGAGACACAGAAAGATACATCTGGATCTCTACAAATGAACATCTCCAGTGCTGAGTATTGAGGTATGAAGCAGGGAGCCGTGAAACCACGCACAGATATCGGAAGATAAACGGAAGGGGGAGGGAGCCACCGCGTTCAGGCGCCGGGAAGCGGTAGCCACCTGCACGGGGGAGCGGGCAGACTCTCAGACCGGCACCCGCGAGACAACAGACTGAGACCGTGAGCCGAGAGCACGCGCCACCAGGCATCTCACGGAACTNCGGGGGAGCGGGCAGACTCTCGGACCGGCACCCGCGAGACAACAGACTGAGACCGTGAGCCGAGAGCACGCGCCACCAGGCATCTCACGGAACTCCGGAACTCCGGTGTGCTCACTGGATCCAGACTGAGACCGGGAGCTCCGGGAGCACACGCAGGGCAGCTGGTGGCTGGCGGCTGACGGTGTTAGAAACACAAAGGACAGAGACGCGCCAGCCCTGGAAGTGAGGGCTGGGACGCCAGGTGTGGGGCGCACATCCCGGGACGCTGCAGGGTCGAGCAGCGCCAACAGTAACAGAGTTAAAGTGGCCAGAACATCACTGGAGAACGGGCCCCAATCCCTCTGTTCTGTGACAGAGGCTGAGATTCGGCTGCTGCTGCTCTGACTCTCAGAAGAGGCACAGCAAACCACCAGGGAAAGCTGCCAGAGAACAAAAGCCTGGAAATACCGGCTCACAGTGTGCCCATCCCCATCCCCCCTCGCAGGGGAAACGGAGACTCTACCCAAACAGGGTTGCCTGAGTATCCACGCGGCAGGCCCCTCCCCGAGAAGGAAGGCTGAAAAATCAAGAAGCCCACAACCCAGGGCACCCAGGTGGCACAGTCACTGAGCGCCTGTCTGCGGCTTAGGGAGTGATCCCGGCGTTCTGGAAAGGAGTCCCTCATCGGCCTCCTCCGCTGGGAGCCTGCTTCTTCCTCTCGCACTCCCCTGCTTGTGTTCCCTCTCTCGCTGGTTGGCTCTCTGCCACATAAATAAATAAATAAAATCTTTAAAGAAGAAGTCCACATCCCTAAGNCCTGTAAAACAAGGGCGCACGGCCTGGGTCCCAGTCAATAATTTAGGCTCTGGACAACCCCGCAACCTCTCCTCATCAGAATGACAAGAAGGAGAAGCCCCCCCCCAGCAAAGAAGCATCAAACTTTACATCGGAATCTGGGGATGTACTTTATGGTGATTAACATAATATAATAAAATTAAAAAATCATTAAAATAAAAAAAAAGAAGACACTACTTGTAGCAGGCTAGTGAAAAATAATAATGACTTGGAGATGAAAAGAAATGGATGGATATGAAGTCTATCTCTTAGACACAATTTACATGACTTGTTGAGAAATTGGATGTTGGTGACGAAAAATATATAAAATGTAATGCTACAAAATTAAAAAAATAAAATAGAATTTAATGCTAAAAAAAAAAAGAACTAGAACTGCTACACTTACAAAGTCCCTTGTCCCCATTTACCTACAAGATAGACCAGTCTTTCTACAATTAAAAAAAGAAATCCTTAGTGGCTCAAAACAACAATGCTTTCTTTCTATCTAGATCGCACTTCTTATGCATTAGGTTCGCTGGATTTTTCCAAGAAAAAATTTAAAAATATTTTGAACTGAATGAAAATACACTAACTTATTATCAAAATTAGTAGGATGTAGCAAAAGCAGGGTTTAGAAGGAAATTTTAACACTGAGTGTATATATTAGAAAAGAAGAAAGACCTGGGGCACCTGGCTGGCTCAATCAGTGAAGCATGGGACTTTTGATCTCAGGGTCGTGAGTTCGAGCCCCACATTCAGTGCAGAGATTAATTTAAAAAATAAAATCTTAAAAAAAAAAAAGACCTAACATCAATTACCAAGCTTCCACCTTAGGAAATTAAAGAAAACAGATAACATAAACTTAAAGAAGCAGAATAAGAGAAATAATAAAATTAAGGCAGAAATCAATGAAACTGAAAACAGGAAACCAATACAGAAAAACCAACAAAACCAAAAGCTGATTCCTTCAAAAGATTAATAATATTGATAAACCACTAGTCAGGCTAACCAAGAAAAAGTGAAAGAAGACACAAATTACTAACATCAGAAATAAAATAGGGGTCTCTAATGATCCCAGGGACATCAAACCATAATAAAGGAATATTATGAACAACTCTATTTCACACAAATTTGATAACTTATATAAAATGGGCCAATTCCTTCAAAGATATAAACTACAAAATCTCATACAAGGAGAACTAGGTAATATAGATAGTCCTATTATATCAAAGAAACTGAATGAATAATAACCTTCCCCACCCCCCCAACAAAAGCACCAAATCCAGATGGTTTCACTGGTGAATTTTACCAAATATTTCATAGAGAAATATCAATTCTCTATAATCTCTTCCAGAAAAGAAAAGCAGAGGAAACATTTCCTAACTCATTCGGTAAGATCACCATTGTCCTAACACTAAGGCCAAACAGAAACATTCCAAGAGGGGCACCTGGCTGGCTCAGTCAGTAGAGCAGGCGACTCTTGATCTCTCAGGCTTGTGATTTCAAGCCCCACATTGGGTGTAGAGATTACTTAAAAATGAAAACGTTTTTTAAAAATTCCAAGAAAGAAAAACTACAGACAAATAATCCTCATTAAAATAGAGGTAAAAACACTCAACAAAACATTAAAAAATCAAATCCAACAATGTATAAAAAGAATTATACACCATGGTCAAATAGGATTTATTCTAGATATGCAAGGCTAGTTCACCATTCAAAAACCAATTAATATTATCAACTGAAGTAAGCATCAACAATCTAAAGAAAAATTATATGATCGTATCAACAGATGCAAAAAAAAAAAAAGCATTTTCAAAATCCAACACCCATTCAGAATAGAAGCCTTGGCCAAGCTAAGAATAGAGGACAACTTGCTTAACTTAAAAAGAACATCTACAAGCCCCTTTAAGCTAATATTACAGTGAGAAACTAGATGCTTTCCCCCTATGATCAGGAACAGGAAAAGATGTTTTCTCTCACCAATATCATACTGAAAGTCCTAGCTAATGAAGGACTTCAAATTTATATAGATAGGAGAGGAAGAAATACAACTGTCTTTGTTTGCAGATGACTGGATGGTCTATGAGTCTAAAATCCCAAAGAAATGACCCCCTGCCCCGATCCTCCCCAAAAAACCCACTCTGGAACCAATAAGCAGCTATAGCAAGGTTTCAGGACACTGGTTAATATACAGAAGTTGATTGTTTTTCTATATACCAGCAATGTACGATTGAACTTTATGAGGATTAAAAACACAGTATCACCCACATAAGCACCAATAAAATATGAAATATTTAGGTATAAATCTAACGAAATAAGTACAGAACCTATATGAAGAAAACTATATAATTCTGGTGAAGTAAATCAAAAATATAAATAAATGGTAAAATATTCCAATTTCCTGGACAGAAAGATTCAATATTGTTAAAAAGTTAATTTTTCCCAACTTGATCATAGATTTGACACAATCCTAATCAAAATCCCAGCAAGTTGTTTTGTGGCTATCAACGAAGTGATTATCAACAAAATGATTCTAAAGTTTATACCAAAAGGCCAAAAACACAGAATAGCCAACACAATACTAAAGAAAAACAATGTCAAAAGACTAACATTACCTGAGTTCAAGGTTATCGTAAAGGTACAGTAATTAAGACAGCTTGGTACTGCAGAAAAAAATAAACAGATCAATGGAATATAACAGAGTCCAGAAATAGACCCACAAAAATATAGGCCCCTGGTCTTTGACAAAGGAACAAAGAAATTCAATGAAGAAACAATAGTCTTTTCAACAAATGGTACTGGAACAACTGGACATTGCAAAAATTATATCTAGATATAGACTTTCTACCTTTCACAACAATTACTTCAAAATGGAAAATGAAACATAAACATAAAAGGCGAAACTATAAAACTTTGAGAAGGTAACAAAGAAGAAAATCTAGATGACCTTGGATTGGGAGATGAGTTTTCATATACAACACCAAAAGGGCAGTACATGAAAGGAAAAAATTGATAAGCTGGACTTTATCAAAATTAAGAACTTCTAATCTGCAAAAACACTGTTAAGAGATGAAAGGACAAGCCACAGACAGGGAGAATATATTTGCAGAACACCATCTGATAGAGGTCTTGTATTCCAAACAGAAAAAAAGCTCCTAAAACTCAACAATAAGAAAATAAACCCAATTTAAAAATGGGTGAAAGATACAACATTTTTCACAGAACTAGAACAAACAATCCTAAAATTTGTATGTAACCACAAAAGACCCCAAATAGCCAAAATTATCTTAAAAAAGAAAAACAAACCTGGAGGTATCACAATTCCAGATTTCAAGTTATATTACAAAGTTGTAGTGCCAAACCAGTATGGTACTGGCACAAAAATAGACATATACATCCATGGAACAGGACAGAAAGCCCAGAAACAAACCCATGATTATATGGTCAATTAGTCTTTGAGAAAAGAGGCAAGAATATACAATGGGAAAAAGTCTCTTCAACAAATGGTGTTGGGAAAACTGGACAGGAAAATGCAAAAGCATGAAACTGGACCAACTTTTTACACCATTCACAAAAATAAACTCAAAATGAATGAAAGGCCTGAGTAATGTACAGAATTGTACATTACCAAAAACTAATATAACACAGTATATTAATGATATCAGAATTAAAATAACTTAATTTTAAAAATGAAAGACGGAAAGATCTAAACAGACATCTTACCAAAGAAGATACACAGATAACAAACAAGTATATGAATAGATGCTGAACATCGTATATCACTAGGGAATACAAATTACAACAACAAGGAGACACCACTACACACCTATTAGAATCGCTACCATGTAAAGGAAACCTGACAACACCACATGCTGGAAAGGATGCGGAGTAACAAGAACTTGCATTCATTGCTGGTGGGAATACAAAATGGTACAGCCACTTTGAGTGACAGTTTGGCAGTTTCTTACAAAGCTAAACATAGTTTTACCATACTATCTAGCAAGTGCACGCCTATGTATTTACCCAGTTGAAATGAAAACTTACATCCACACAAAACCTGCATGAAAATGATTATGGCAGCGTTATTTACAATTTCCAAAAACTGAAAGTAATCAAGATGTCCTTTAATAGGTGAATAGAAGTGTGTCTGGCTAGCTCAATCAGAACAGCATGTGACTCTTGATCTTGGGGTTGTAAATTCAAACCCCACGTTGGGTGTAGAGAATACTTAAATAAATAAATATTTTTTTAAAAAAGTGAATGGATAAGCAACCTGCATTCCATATAATGGAATATTATCCAGTGATAAAAATAAGTGAGCTCTAATGCCATGAAACGACATAGAGGAAACTAAAATGCATACTGCTAATTGAAAAGAAGCTACTCCAAAAAGGCTAATTACTGTTAGAATCCCAATGATACAACATGCTGGACAAGGAAAAACCACAGAGATGTTAAAAAAACCAACGATCAAAAAATATATATATCAATGATCACCAAGAGCTCAGGGCAAAGGGGAGAAATAAATAGTTGAAGCACAGGATTTTTAGGGCAGTGGAACTATTCCATGTGACAGGGTAGTGATAGACACATGACGTGCATTTGTCAAAGTCCATTAATGTGTACAACACAAAGAGTGAATCTAATATAAACTGTGGACTTCAGTTAATAATAATATACCAATATTGATTCATTAATCAAATACACCACACTACAGCATGATGTTAATAACAGAGGGAACTCTGAGAGGGGAGATACATGGAACTCTCTGAACTATCTTTTCAATTCTGTAAATCTAATATTGTGCTAAAAAAATAAAGCCAATTGATTTTCTCTAAAATACCTGGTGGCTTAAAAAAACAATGGTTTCTTTCGTGTTCACACTTCATGTCCATAGCACATTGGCCCTCTTTTCCTCACTGGGGACAGCCTGTTTGATGGAGCCTCCCCGTCTTTAATATCACCAGTACGGTACCATGCAGAAATAAAATAGAAAATCATGCAATGGCTCTTAAAGCTTTCTCCCCAGGAATGCATCACTTCTGCTCATATTTTACTGTGAGCAAGTCATATAGCCACAGCTACCTTCAAGCGGGTAGATAATGAACTCTTACCATGTGCTCAAAAGAAGGAAAATCAGAATACCAGTCATTAGTCCTAAAGACTACTATTCCTTCCTTTAGTTCCTTCCACCTGGCCCAACATCATCACAAGGACACAGGGCAAGACACTTGTGCACAAGGAACTTCAGGGCCAATGTAAGGAAACAGTGGCTGCTCGGAGACAGAAGCTCTGCAAGCCCACTAATCTTACTTGCTCTACCTCAAGTTTTACCTGCTTAATTGCTTCTTCACTCTGAAATCCCTCCTGAAAAACCTAGCTCTTTTCTGAAGATCTCCCTTGGCTTCCAACTCTCAGGATCAATTTACACAAGGGAGTCTAAAGAGAAACACAAGCAAGACTGAGAAAACTGTGTGTTTCCAAAAGCCTTTGTAGGTAAGAAGATCAAGGACCTCGGGACCAGATTTCACTCCACCGAGTATGGCTCTGCAAGCTGCCTGACCTGTCTCTTTACCTGCTGTCACAAAAGTGGATGGCTGGCTACAAAAGGACACATTAGTGGTTAAAAATTGTAAACTTCTGTTCTGCTCATGATGGCCAAGAATGCCTTAAGTATTCTAAAGCTGAGACAAGTGGACAAAAAAGTATTATTATGGACTACTTGATGAACATGTGACAAAAATTTGAGTCTAACTAGGAGCACCTGCCTGGCTGCTCCAGTCGGTAGACCATGCAACTCTTGATCTTGGGTTCATAAGTTCAAGCCCCATGCTGGGCATAGAGAAAAAATGGACTTTAACCAGCTTAAACAAAAAACGAATGAGCTGGTCTGTATAACCAGGACGTCCAAAGGGCAGGGCTTATCTCAGAAATGTCTAGATTCAGGGATTGATTTAAACAATGTCATCAGATCCTCTCTCCCCCTTCCCTACCCATGCCCAACCTCCAAACTCCACCCTGGTTAACTGACTGCTTTTCTGTGTTGATTTCATTCTCGGGTAATTTTCCCCCATATACTACAAAACTGGCCACTTGCACCTCCAAACTTAGTGAGTTGAATCTATGTCAGACTGTTAGTTCTTGCAGGAAAAGAGACAGAGAGATAGAATATTTCTGTCACATTATCATATGGTTTTACTCATATATGGAATGTAAGGAATAGTGTGGAGGACCCACAGGGGAAGGGAGGGAAAACTACATGGGAAGAAATTAGAGAGGAAGACAAACCATGAGAGACTCCAAACTCTGGGAAACAATCTGAAGGTCACAGAAAGGAGGGGGATGGGAGGATGGGGCGACTGGGTGATGGGTACTAAGGAAGGCATGTGTTGGGATGAGCACTGGGTGTTATACACAACTAATGAATCGTTGAACACTACAACAAAAACTTACGATGTACTATATGCTAGCTAAATGAACATTAAAAAAAAAGAAAAAAGAATACTTCTGTCACTGGGTCCAGCAAAAGTACCAGAAAGATGCTGATTGACCCAGCCTGTCTCACATGACCATCTTTGGACCAATCTCCATGGACACTATTCTGATTTCATTGGATCCACATGGAATAGGCTTCTTGTTAGAAAAGGGATTTCTGTTTCCATAGGAGAGAAGAAGGGAAGAGACTAACACTATCACTATCAGAGCCTATGGAAATGGGGAGGGAGGCTCACGCAAACACACACACAAATTCAGACAGCCCTTCCAGCCCCAAACTACCCATCTTGAATATGTGTTATGACTCCAGGATCTTCTAAGGCTGAAAATGATAGAATCATTCCTCCAGAGCTAGAGCCCTGCTCCCATCCTCCATGAAGATGGGACTTGCTGTGGACACTCACCTTCTCCTTGGTTGAACACATTTGTGGTATACATAGGAACCCCATCCCTCACCAAGAGCCCAAGAGCATCTTGAAGAAAACACTAGTCTGCGTTTTTCTTTGCATTCCATCACATAGCCCAAGAACAGTCATTTAACCCGTGTTGAATGGACTCCTGGGTTTATGGATCCATGGATACTCAGAATAAGGAGTGTCTGAAAAGGTAGAAGACAATGTCTCTGACTCTAGGATCTTTTTTCTTTGTCAAGGACACTTAGAATGCCTTTAACACAACTGAACAAATTTATAAATAAAAGCAACAACAAGTATAAAAAAACTCTGTATGACTTGAATCTGATAGTGATCAGAGGATGCCAAGTAACCACATAAAGAAAGTCAGGTTTCCACAGTTATGGAGTTCACTTAGAGACAGCTTTTGCTTCTTGTCATTTGTACTCCAATCTTAATCACTGTCAGTAATGTGATCCTCAAGTGAGAGGGACACATGGTGGATGCAGAGAGCAGCTTGGATTGGAAGGGCCTATGGCGCTTTGCTCAGCACAGAGGAACACGCCTTAGGGCTCTAATTCCTGCCCAGGTCTAGAAAAGTCTACGGCTGCCTCCCTTCCCAGGCCACCAGTGCCCCAGTCATCTCAACCATCTTCCATCTGGGAATAAGGAATTTTTCCATTTTCAGAGAGTAAAAGTCCCTCCAATCCTTCCTCCTCTGACATATGCAGACTGCACATTAGCATGGTAATGTCTCGTGCCATTAGTGAGTAACGTGCTGAATAATTAGGCTATGAAAATCTAACGGCAGGGATTTTTGTTTTATTAGCAATTTTCCATCCTATTGTGTTAATTTCATCTCATGTCAGTTGGTTTTCTAAGTAAACAATGATCACAGGCAGACATCATTTCCCAGCACATTGTGCTGCCGTGGGTGATTTAACAGACCAGAAAATGGCTTAAGTTGCCTTTTGTCTTGCAGTCTTCGCCTTCTGTTGATGTCACAATATCTGTAGTCCCTGGTTTCTTATGGCCCTGGAATATTCATTTCCTTTTTGTCTGTGTGTGTCTGTCTCTGCCTGTCTGTTCTCAGTCTACCTCCATGTCCAGCTTTGTTGTTGTTCTTCCTCCTCCTCTTTCTGCCATTTCCTCTCCACACCTCTCGGTGCCTACCTACAATGATAGTGCACTTGTCCAGAACCTTACTCTATTCAAAGAATTTTCACATTCATCTTGCATTCTCTCCCCTTCTCTTCCATTTTCTCCATACATCTTTCATTTCTTTCACTTTCCTCCCAAATTCATCTGCTTTTCTTCCCACTTGGCTATCTTCTTATCATTCCTTCTTCCTCCCCCTCCTTCCACTCCTCATCTTACCTAGTGCCTGAAATGTTATCTCTCAGCCTCTCCCCCCTCCCCAATGCATTCTCTCCTTCCTGCTCACTGCGATTCCTGGCTGACAGATGATTAATATTTGGCCCAGCCATGTTGGAAAGTTTAATGCTTTTTCTGAGATATCCCCACAGTCATCAAACATCTGCAAGTTTCTTTCAGAGCTAAGAAAAAGTTCTATTACGTAGGATGTCGTTGTTGTCCAGGTTACAAAAGCAGCTGCCAAGTCCCTAAGAAAGATGGTGGGGAAAGATACTGGCAGCATTTACCTGGGTGACCATGTGGGACAGATCTGGTAGGGAAGGGGTGATGCAAATCAGTGGTGCATCTTCAATTCTTCTCCTTTCTCTCTGACTCCAGGAAAATATAAATCTAGATTCCTCCAAGGCAGGATAGTGCTAACCGGTACTACTCATATATCCAGGCCAAAGAACTAGAACAATAAGGTAATATCTACTTAAAAATATATAAGGCCAAATGCTAGTAACTCAAGTGCTTGATCTATGCATCCATACAAGACCAATCACCTGGCAAGCTGCCATCTGGGGCAGCAGTTTGAGACAAGCCAAAGTCATCCATAGTTTTCATAATTAACCCACAAAATGCAACACAGTTACTCTCCCTGTTAAGAAGCACCAATACTATCTCTTTCATTTTACCCACCCTTGACTCCTCATCATTCAGTCACATTTCTCTACCCTTTCTCTATAATGCCCAATACATATATGACTATTCATCTTCTTTAAAAATCAACTGGCTTAACAAATGAGATTTTAGTCCTACAAAGGCTGGCATGACTCTTGTGCAAAAGAGATTCAGGAAAGGTACAAGGAGCTTTTGAAAAGCACCATGACCCAAAAAGATCTGGCATATTTTGTGAATCTATCATGTCCCCAGAACCATACAGTGGAAAGCACAAAAGAAATGAAAAATAACTTCTGGGATTTCAATAAAATGTTGATTAGACAATAGAATAAGAATCAATGACTGTTAGATCATGTAAAATAAGCCACATATATAATTGTACTTCAAAAGAGAAATAGGGAATGTGGTTTCAGGAAGTCAATAATGATTTAAGTCACATTTTAAACATTCCGGAATGGAGAAACAAAACAATCAAAGCGCCAAGGTAGAATATACCCATGTATACTGCAACAGAGGTGACACCACAGATCAGAATTCTACAAATGGGTTTAGGAAAATGGACAGGGAAAAAAAAAAGCACAAAGGTAAAAATGTAGAAATGTACATGGACTGGAATCACAGAAAAGGCAGCCTTGCTGATGTGAACAGCAATCACTACTGGGCAGTAGGAGACTGATAGGTGCTCCCAACAGCAATCCTGGCACAGCCACCTAGCATCATCCCAGGATGGGACCACTAAGACCATTATGTTTAGTTCACTGTGGACCAATCTTAGAATCAGAAATGGGCTCTTCAACCCTCACTCCTGCCACACCTTCTTTCTTTCAGCTCTCACCACCTGTCCACATCAATATCTTGCATCAAGCACACAAACAGCCCGTGCGCTGACTGCTGCACTAGCTAAAATCACCAGCCACAGACGACTTCTCCCTGCATTCTGCGCATCAGCATTCAGCACCACGGCCAGCGCCTGAGGCAGCAGAAGGGGCAGCCAGGAAAATGTAATCATTCTCTCTGTACTTAGCCATGGGGCCCCTGACTCTTTCTCTTGTCTCTGATGCTTTTTCCCTAGGGTCCACTCAGGACCACTGTGTCTGGGTGACCATAAAGATCGACTGTGCTATGCTAACATATTCACAGATTAGCCAGTAGAGGAAGAGAAGGGAAAGCACCCCATCTCTCCACTACATATATACACAGCTCCCTCCCCTCTCTAAGAAGCTGATTGTGCTTGACAACAACTGCAAACTCCTTCCCACCCTCTGCCATTTGGTGACTGAGAGAGCAGGCCCTGGAGCTGAGCTGTCCGGACTAAGTTTGCCCACATAGTGGCTGTGTAACCTTGGGCAAGTTACATAACCTCCCTGAACTTCAGATCTCTCATCTGCAAAATGGAGATGATAATAGTATCAGCCTCACTGGATCAGTGAGAACTAAAAATAGGATGTCCACACACCACTTAGCACAGTGCTAGGAACACAGAAAGTACCCGATAAATGGTTTTGTTGTTATTATTGTTAATCTCATTAACATCTTCTGGCCACACTGTGGGTTGAGCATACTCCTACCTCAGAGCATTTTCCTTGGCTATCTCCTAGCTTCACTTCCTCCAGGTGATCAACGAGATCTTCCCTGGCCACACTCTATAAAATAATACCTCTCTCTCTGGTATGCCCTACCCCCACTCCTGTTTTCTCTTTCTAAAATGTATCACATTCTGACGTACTACATAGTATTTTTTTGTTTTTATTTTCTCTCTCCCCTTTTAGAATATAGGCTCCTTGAGGACATGGATTTTGTTTATTTCACATCCCTAGAGCCATTTATCAGTACTGGGCAANTATCCCTAGAGCCATTTATCAGTACCGGGCAAGTCACTGGTGCTCAAAACTACTTGTCAAATACATTATTATTATCAAGATGATTATTCAGAAATGGGGTTTTTTTTCTATTTTACACAAAAACGAACAGAGACATTAANCATCCCTAGAGCCATTTATCAGTACTGGGCAAGTCACTAGTGCTCAAAACTACTTGTCAAATACATTATTATCAAGATGATTATTCAGAAATGGGGTTTTTTTTCTATTTTACACAAAAACGAACAGAGACATTAAAAGAATGTGGCCTACCTATAAAATATAAATCACTAGACATGCAGAGAAAAATGAATTAAGAACAAACTTTTCAGTCCATTTCACTAGGACAGCACATAAACTGATGTAGTGCTCACATACAGCCTGAGAGGGAGGTACCCATAGCTCCAAAAGAATCCTTGGCTAATAGTTTTCACCTTCTGCACTCCCACCCAGAAGCCAGCCTCGGGCTCTGGGGAGACAGCTGAAGGCTGGCAAAGCTCTAAGTCTTCCCTGTCCTGGGAGGCGCACTGAAGAATCTTGCCTCCCAGGGTACCCGGGTGGCTCAGTCAGTTAAGCATCTGACTCTTGGTTTTGGCTCAGGTCATGATCCCAGAGTCGTGATATCGAGTCCTGCATTGGGCTCCATGAGCTGGGTATGGAGACTGCTTAAGATTTTCTCTCTCCAGGGCACCTGGTTGGCTCAGATGGTTGAGCATCTGCCTTCGTTTCAGGTCATGATCTCCAGGTCCTGAGATCAAGGCCCACGTTGGGATCTTTGCTCAGCAGGGAGTCTGCTTCTCCCTCTGCCTCTGCCTCTCCCCCTGCTTGTACTGTCTCTGTCTCTCTGTCTCTCTCTCAAATGAATAAATAAAATCTTAAAAAAAAATCTTCTCTCTCCCTCTGCCCTCTCCCCACCCCCACCCCAAACTCCTGAGTGTTCTCTCTCTCTCTCAAAAAAAAATCCTGCCTCCCATGGGTCTGCCTGGCTCTTCAGGTCCTGACACGGAAATGGGACCTGGCTAAAGCTAGACAAGGCTGAGCATGGAGAAGGCTGTGCCTCCAGAGTTCCAATACATCACGGCTTATCTCAGCCTCTTCTACAGTAAACAGTGTCTCCGTGAACCATTCTGCCCATGAACCTTATTGCTGCCCTTCTGCCCTCTGGGAAAGGACAGTGGATGTGAGACCCATGTTCCTCCTTCAGCCAGAAGGTTATCAACACGAAGGGCATAGAGTATGGATCATTCTGAATCTCCTATAAAGGAGTTTGCTTCTGAAATGGCCAGAATCCTCAATCTAACTTTTTTATGTTAAGTTATTATCTCAAAGCCAAGCTGAGAGAGAGATGCACACAATCTCCTCAAAAGGAGAAAATCCTGATCTCAGGATGAGGTCACATGAAAACTCCTGCACCGTGACTGTCCTAGTGAAGAAGGGGCTCACTGGGGACAGAAAATCCAAATGTGGGCTGCTAAAGCCAACCTAAGCAGTTGGTTTTTCCAAACATTGAGTCTGGGAATGCGATAAGTTACATCAGAACAGGACAAGTTAGGAAATAGATGAGTGACAGGAAGCCCTGGCTCTGCTACGTGAGAGCCTTTAAAACCAGGCTCAATCCAGTAAAACTGGGTTCTATGAGAAGCAGAAGACAGAGTCACAACCCAGGCCCCTACTGCCATGCCAGGCACAAAGGAGCACCACCTTCCACTAATGAAGAAGTCAGAGCAGAACCATCACGGTCCAAAAGTCATGGGCTCCACATCACACAAAGGAATGGCATGCAGTGATTTGCAGAGCACCAACTGAAGAGTTTATTCTATCAGAATCTGGGGATGGGCCCAGGAATGTGCATTTTAACATCCTGCCCAGATGATTCTCATACACACTGAGTTTTGAAAGCATTGCCATAAATTGTTCTGTTGATGCAGAACGATTCAAATCACTCCAGCAAACCTTTTGTGAAGGACTCTGGACTCTGTGCTAGCAGCTGACCTTCTTGACATATGCAATTTTGGGGGGTGAGGATGGCTTGTGTAGCCTCCTATCCATACAATGGTAGGGAACAGGCCCAAGGGAATGCTGGATGCATCCGCTGAGAAACTTCATGGATTAGGGCAAAAGAAGAGAGAAACCATTGCCTAGTTTAGCAGAGCTGCTTCCAGAAACTGGTAAGGTATCAGGCCTTGGGTTTTGCACCACAATGGAGCTCATCCTCAGTACTTAGCCAGTGCAAGGTGGGGGCAGCAGGTGGGTAAAAGGGAAAGGCCAGGTCACCCTGGGAAATTGGTGCTGACCCACTCCCACATCACCACATTTATCACTTTCATATTTATCTCTTTCTTCCTTTCTACTCAACTGTTTACAGAATCACAGACACTCATGTATAGAAAGAATTTTAGGCCCCACCCAATACAGTCTTGTCCTTCATTTCTCTGTTGTCGTCTTCTCCCCTACTAAACGTGAGGTCTATCCAGATTCATCCAAAAGAGACATGCACCCATCTGCACTACTTAGCACCTGAAAGGTTGTTGATCCATATCAACGGTGAGAACCTGGTATATCCAAAGTCCAGATACTTAAGCGGCTAGCAGAGCTGCCTCCACTTCCCCAGGAAGCACTAAAAAGACAAGTGGAAGTCCAGCTTCCCCCAGAGAATAATGGAAGCATGTTTATTCCCTCACACTATTTTGATGTCCTTCAATCATGCTTTCAAACTTTGCTACCCAAAAAGCACTAATACTAGAAATGGAGTCTCTTATAATCTCAGCTCATCACCTCTAACCACCCTCAGGAACCATGGGTGTCAGAGAAAGTCACTGCTCCTATGTTTGCTGGAGGGAGGGGCATGGAAAGGGAGTGGTCAAAGATCAAAGCCTACCGTTCTCTCCAACCCTGGCCTTCATCACGACAGACATGCCTGACACCCAAGTCATGTGCTCTTCCTTTCATCAGAGCACCCATTCATCAAGAGCAGGGCCATGTCTGTTTAGGTGCATCAACCATGTCTGTTCATACTCAGTGAAGGGTACCTGGGTGGCTCAATCAGTTAAACAACTGCCTTCGCTCAGGTCATGATCCCAGAGTCCTGGGATCAAGTCCCACATCAGGCTCTTTGCTGCGGGGAGTCTGCTTCTCCCTCTGACCCTCCCCCCGCTCATGCTTTCTCTCTCTCTCACTCTCTCTCTGAGATAAATTTTAAAGATCTTTAAAAAAACAACAACAACAAATACTCAATGAAGGCAATGTGCAAGAACTAAGCTGCAGAACTTGGCAGTCAGGCTTGACAAAGAGTGTAGAAACCATAGCTTAGACCAATTTCCCACGTGCACCATGGAAGAAAGACTGGGCCACCACAGTGGCTTCAACTACTCTCACAGACATCAACCAGCACAGTCAGGATTTAGCAACCACCATGAATAAGAACCATTTATCAAGCATGCTAAGCAGTCTGGTGACACAGGGTCTCTCGAAAGAGGCTTAAATTCAAGATCCGATTGAGTTAAGGAATTTCAATGAAAGAGCAATAGTTTGGGACTAGAAACCTAATTTGGCCATTAACATGCTGTGATCTCCTTGGCCTCTCTATCTGAATCTGAAAAATGAGGGGACTTGGCAGTGAGGATAAATGAAATCATGTCTTCACTACTATTAGAACTCACTAGAGAGAGTATGGTACGTATGCAAGGTTGTATTACCAAGGACACACTCAGGTGCTTTCTAAAGTTTAATATTAACTAGTATTAACGGGTAATAGTTAACTATTTCGTATCTTCAAAACTATGTCAAGGAGAATGTCCTGGCATTAAAGGAATGGCCTATTCTCATCTTTAGCTGGATTTTCAGCATTTGCATTGGCTTCCTGATGACAGGAGGCATTACTAAGTCAGTTGGTCCCAAGGATATAGACTGACTTCCCTGTCTGGTAATGCTCACTTGCTTCTCTCTCTCTCTCTCTCTCTCTCTCTCTATCTCTCCCCCCCCATCTCCCCTCTCCCCTGCCCGTCTCTGTCAAGTTGATACTGGCAACACTTAAGCAGTTGTAGCCCCAACAGCCACAGCAGCCTCAACAGCAGAAAAGGCAGCGGTGAGCAGAGCATCAGAAGCTTTCCTTTCTCTTCATTTCAAGGAGTGAGAGACACAATGCCAACTGATGGGGAAGGGGCTGGCTGCTGTAGAATCTCAGCCCTCCTCCAGGAGCCTGGCACTGGGAATAGGAGTTGCCATGAATACACACACCAACAGGGCAACTTCCAGCTGGCACAGAGAGTAGTACCCTCAGCACTGTTGGGAGGCACTTGGAAGGAAGAGGCCAGAGCCAGCTTCTGGCTAGAGCTGAGATGTAACCATGACAAGAGTGGGGGATCTCAAAGCCATAAGGTAGCACCATGGAGTTGGACCCAGTCTCTAACAAGGAAATCCATCTGTCCCCGAGACTCAGGGAGGGGGAATCCTTTCCTGAAGGTCACATGGTGATGGAAAGGAAAAGCCAAACTTTTCCAAAGGACTTGGGCTCTGCTTCAAAGAACTGAAAACAGAGACAGCCAGCAAATAAACACAAGGCACCCAAAGTAAACAGATTCTCTCAGCCCGCTAGGTCTTGCCAACCTGAGCGGTGCTTCTGGACAAAGCACTCAACCAATATTATATATCCTCAGAGTACATAACATTTGGATAATGCATTAGATTTGAAAAAGGCTTCTAGAAAAGGCTTTTAGTATTGGTAGCTTTGCCCAAGATTGCAGACCCCACTTCCCACCAAACCATCGCCTATTGATGCAAACCACAACATCTCTTTGGACCTGGCTATTCCTCCATACCTCTTCCCAACATCACATCCCTGAAACCCCAGGCTCCAGAAGAGGGATCCCAGCCACACCCTTAACTCAAATCTGACCAAGATGCCCTCTGCCCTCTCCCAGCAAGCACTATGCTAAAACATTTGAGAAGCATGGTGCACCTGGGTGGCTCAGTCGTTAAGCATCTGCCTTCGGCTCAGGTCATGATCCCAGGGTCCTGGGATCGAGCCCCACATTGGGCTCCCTACTCAGCGGGAAGCCTACTTCTCCCTCTCCCACTCCCCCTGCTTGTGTTCCCTCTCTTGCTGTGTCTATCTCTATAAAATAAATAAAATCTTTAAAATATACATATATATGTGTATATATATATATTTTTTTCTGAACAGCAGAATATATTAAAAAAAAATCTGAGAAGCAAGCACCGAGAACAAGGTGCAGGAAGGAGGACTGTGAGACTGTCTCTCATAAACAAGCAGGGGGACTGAGGCAGGCAGGGGTTAATAGTGACCCCAGGAACCAGACAGCCTGGGTTCAAGAACTAGCTCCATTCTTCCCAGCTATGTACTTGTGCATGCATTATCTAACCTCTGTGCCTTAACTTCCCCTTCCAGAAAACAAAGATGCTAACAGCAGCACTGATGCCCCGGCAAGGTCAAGCCACTCAGGTAAGAGTGCAGGGCAGTGCCTAGCAGGTGTCTGGCCCCTAGCGACTGTGGAGCAGCAAACAGTTCTACAATGGGGGAAGAGGTCATTTCCACAGGCCAGGAGGAGGCCCACGGTCAAGGAGGAGAAGGTTCTGCACTGCAGAAGGTATAGTGAACAACCATTCTTCCTATATACTTAGCAAATTTCCTAAAAAGAAACATGCTTGTGGGCACACACAACCCCCACTGATTCAGGGTTCCCATTCTTTTACTGAAATTCCCCTTCTCCCTCTGGTCACCTAGGGGCCCCTGATGTTCTCATGACCCCTGGGCTCCTTGGTGAAATCAGGCTCTAAGCAAAGCAGGCAGGGGAGGCAGGGGGGAATCTCCTTTCCCTCACTCCTCCTTCCCAGCCCTCCAACTCTGGGCAGACCAGGCATCTTCCTCCCTCAGGTCCCCGACACCTGTTGGGGTGAGTGCCAAGTCTTCTCCCGCGCCAGCCCCTCCCTCCATCCTGGGATCCCCCTCCTGAGCAGTCCCTGCACCTGTATTTGTTAATCAAGCCACAGAGGACGCAGTAATTGCCCAGCGGAAAACACGGGTGCAGATGTTAGGGAGCGCCGGGGCAAAAGCACTAAATGAGATTCTTGTTTTCCAAACAGAGCCCGAGATTTAATTACAGCCTTTCCAAGTGCTTATTAAAAACCTTTATTTTTTTCCTTATTGTTTTCCTGCATGGCGCATATTGAATCAGCCGTCGCTGTTGTCTTGTTTTTGGAGCGTTCGTAAAAAGAACCGATGTGGAAAATTGCAAACACAGATTGTACCCAAACAATATCTTCTCCCTTTGCTTTTCTTTCTGGTCTTTCTTCCCGCTGAATAACAACATCGGGGGTAGTATTCAGCGCACATCCAGGCTCTTTCCCAACAGCCAAAGGGGGTCTTTTTGACAAGCAGGACCGCCCCTCCACCTGCCTGAGAACAGAGTGTGGGGCGACTGAGCTTCGCTCTGAGGCCAGTGGGAGCAGAAACACACAGCCTGCAGGAAAGGCAAGGGGACAGGTGAGTGGGAGACCAGGAATCACAGACCATCAGAGCCAAGAGGGCTCTCAGCAGGTGTGGCCATTATGTCCCCTGACAACTCTGGTCCCTGCAGGTAAAGTGATGGGGCCAAGACAAGGCCAGACCTCCTGCCCAACTGGCCTCGAGAATTTCCCACTGACATACACAGCTGCTCTTGCCGCCGGAAGGGCCCACACCCAGAAGGACCCATGGACTCTTCTTTTTGGCCCATAAATTTCCACATCAGAAAAGGGGGATGGTCTCTGGATGCCTTCTCAAGAGGAATATTCCATCTTGATGACCAGCTGCGCTCCCCATAAGTCACATCACTGCTCCAAGGGGACCAGGGCAGATATGGTGCCACCCAAGTGCTCAAAATTTTATTTGCCCACATACCTTAAAAAACTGCTGCCTTAAAAAACTGTTTCCCAGGCCTTTCTCAGAGGACCATTTCCACAAGACAAAGTCCAAAGGGTGCACCAGTAGAAAGAGACTAGAGCTCTCCAGGTATCTCCAGGTCTCCACCACATCTACCCTGCTACCCTCCCCTACATTCCCCACTCACTGTCACCACCACTGCCTCTTGGATCTGGAGCCCAGCTTCTGAAAAAGAGGTATCTTCTCACTCCATGGCACCTTCCCTCCCTGCTGCTCTACTGACAGGAATGGGGGTGGGGGTGCACTTAGTACCAATTCAGAGGACCAATGCATGCATGAGGGACGTTTCTCAGTGAACAATGTGTAAGATTCTGTCCCTTCCTTCTGTCCCCTGTTCCTGGTACTCCACCACCAGCAGCCAGCCTCCCTCCCTTCATTCTGGTCATGATCCCAAGTTGCCATATCAGGAAAACAAGGAAGAGGAAGGAAATGGAGCCTGTTCCCTCCATCCCTGCTCCATGTCAGAACCTTACTGAACTCAGACTCTGCCCAGGTCCCTCCCAGCAGAGGAGGGGGCCATCTCTGCTTAGATAATGGGGCTCAGGCCTCAGCCATGTGACTCCAGAGGAGAACTCTGGATTCCCTCCTAAAGTCCCTCCTGACCTCCTCCGCCCTCCAGATCCTATTTTTCAGCCTAACCTGAGGACAGGAGCTGAGGCAGAAGGGACCCAGGGAAGAGAAGGCAACTGGCAAATTCCTTCACCACAGAGTGGAGGCCACAAGTAGAACTCAAGGGTCATCTGTACCCACTGCACGGCAGGCAGGGCACCTCAGCCTTTGGGGCTGTGGGGCATACAGGAACCTGGGTGAAGTGTAGCAAGACCAACTACTTTGGAAATCTGGTGTTTCCGCTGAAACTCCCCAGGGCTAACATCCCCAGCCGAGTCACAGAACTCCGGAACAAAAAGACTGTGCCAGATGCTCCAATTGAGTCTCAATTTCCTTTTCTCCCTGCTACCTCCAGGGCTTGCAATGCTGAAAACTCCACCTCCCGGACAGTCTTGGAGCTTAGCTCAGGTTCTGCCACTTTGATGCACTTCTGCCAGATTTGGAGAGTGGTGCCCACAGGGACCATGTCACCACAAAGCTCAGACAAGCAGGGCCAGGCAGATGCAACTGTTGGTGGTGGCTGGACTCCAGGGTCCACAGTCACATCACCAGCTTCAAGGGTGTGGGGCAGCTGTGACAGTGACAGTAGAGGCAATCACGATGGCAGAAGCTTCTTGACCCTGGCCTTGACTTCATTCTTCTAGCTCTTCCAGTCATTTTGTAAAGTCCTAATTCTGTGTATAAAATTCCTTTCTGCTTGAGGGGCGCCTGGGTGGTTCAGTCAGTTAAGTGTCTGCCTTTGGCTCAGGTCAGTATCCCAGGTGCTGGGATCGAGCCCAGTGTCGGGCTCTCCGCTCAGCAGGAAATCATCTTCTCCCTCTGCCCCTTTCCCTACTCATTCTCTCTCTCCCTCTCTCTGTCTCTCTCTGTCTTAAATAAATAAAATCTTTTTTAAAAATTCCTTTCTGCTTGAAATACCTACAATGATTTCTGTTTCCCACCTCAAATGCTGACTGACACAGAGTCTCTACAGGTCTTTGTATCCATTTTGCAGATGAAGCTCAGAGAAGTGAACTGACTTCTCCAAGGTCCCACAGCACCTTAGAGACAGAGCAGGGACTGGATTCAACCTTCTACTCTAATCCAGAGTTCACATCAGTGGCAGGTGAGGAGAAAAATGGCTGTCTCCTTCAAACTCCCTTTCCTTGCTCGCCCAAGCCATGCCCCTGCAGCACCATGTGCGGGTGTGTGTAAATACCCAAGCACGGCTGTAAGTGTGCAGGCACACATGAACGCAGTACATGCCAGTACTGAGGCGCTTTGTCCCTGCAGCCTCCAAAGGCCCGAGTGGCTCAGCTGCAACCTTTGTGCTGCAGCTCTATTAAAGTTCTTTCGGGGAACAGGCTTTCATTTCATGGACAATTCAGAATCTCCGTTCAGAGGAAATTGATGTTTTGCCAGGCATTTTCCCACTTGAGAGATGGTCAGAACTTACGTTAAGAGCAGATAAAGACAATGTAAGTCAGCAGCTTAGAACAACAAATAAAAAAGCTGAACCAATGAATAAAGTCTCTGAAGGTGATGTAGCTAAAAAATGTGTCTTCCTCAGGAAGCTGTTAACAGCCTGTCACTTGGGGCCCAGGGGAGAGATCCACCAACCATAGTCAAACTCAGACGAGGTTCACACAGACTGATCCCAGGAGCTCTAGACATAGGCTTCCAGCTGGACTCCACTTGGACTTTAGAAAGTTGTGGCCAAGACTTTGGCTGGAGCAGAGCTTCCTTCCAAGAATGGAAACTCATCCACCCTAGGGAGATGACGATGCCCACTGGAACAGCAAACAGCGAAGGGTGTGTGGAGAAGGAGGGGGAATGGGAGGAGATCCCACCAGGGAGCAGTCCATTATTACTTTCTCCCCCCTCCAGTTCTCCTTTCTAAGATGTGGTATATTAGAAGAATCAACCTGGCCTGCTTCGAGAAGATTCCCCAGCTTTACCAGCCCCAGAGGCTAGGGCAGGCCATCTCTCAGCCCAAAGGGTGCCCTCCTACTCCAGCCCTCCCCTATCCTTCTCCAGACTCCACAGCTCCTTGAGCCCCAGAGTCCTTTGTCTTCAAGGCCAATGTACAGACCAGACCTACCCAGGGGAACACTTTGGTCAGACTTTATCAAAATGAAACAATTATAATAAGGATAATGTAGGATGCACAAATGCATTCATGTGTTCGTTATGTGTGTGTCCTTTCAGAATGACCTTTTATTCTGAGATTATTCCCCGCCTGAGAATAGTCCCCTTTTCACATTAAAATATCCTTTCTTGAGACACCTGGGTGGCTCAGTCAGTTAAGCCTCTGACTCTTGATTTCAGCTCAGGTCATGATCTCAGGGTCATGGAATCAAGCCCTGCACGGGCTCCACACTGAGTGTGAAGCCTGCTTGGGATTCTCTCTCTCCTTCTCTCTCTGTCCCTCCCCACCCTACTCTCACATGCTCTCTCTCTCTCTAAAAATACATAAACAAATAAGTAATAAAAAATAAAATATCCTTTCTTTTTTTTAGAGAAAGATTTATTTACTTATTTTAGAAAGAGAGGGCACACACACAAACGGGGGAGGGGGGAGGGGGAGAGAGAAGAGAGAGAGCAAGGGGAGGTGCAGAGGGAGAGAGAGAGAATCTCCAGCAGACCCCCACTGAGCATGGAGGACCCCCCGCAGGGTTCCATCTCACAATCCTGAGATTATGACCTGAGCCAAAATCAAGAGTTGAACACTGGATCGAGTGAGCCACCCAGGTATCCCTAAAATTTCCTTTCTTCTGTGAATAGGTAATAATAGTAATGGTGGTTTTATTATGGTTGCTGTTTTAAGGCCGTGTTTCTTTTCCTTTTTTTTTTTCTTCCAAATTTGTATTTAAATTGTGTTAACATGTAGTGTAATATTGGTTTCAGGAGTAGAATTAGTGATTCATCTTATATACGACATCCAGCGCTCAACACAAGTGCCCTCCTAAATACCATCCTTTTCTTTTTTTAAATTCTCACTTGACAGGAGCACCTGGCTGGCTCAGTGGGTAGAGCATGTGAGTTCAAGTCCCATGTTGGGTGTAGAGTTTGCTTTAAAAAGAAAAAAAATCTCACTTGACAAAAGAATTCAGTTCCCTCATATTAGTGCCAATTGGTAGGTTGATTGGTTATTTTTATTTTTTACTGGTCTATGCAGTATGGAGGCCACAATTCACCCTCCCTCCACCTTTGTAAGACTGATGCAGAGGCCCAGGGAAGGTTCTGGCCTTCCCTCCCTTCAGGGGCCTGCCTCCAGCACCTTTCTCCTAATTCGGCAGGGAGCCAGAACCGGGAGGCTACTGACCCTAGCCGCCCTCCTAAGAAAATGACGGGCACCTGAAAGCCCATCACATTCAGAGGGGCCCACCTTCATGTCCGCCTATGCCATCTCCTTCCAGACATAAACCAACAGCCTTGGCACAGTTCACGTTACTCATTGCCCCCAAGGAAGCTTTAAATTCTTACAAAGGGCTATCAGCGAGTGTGTGAGGTAGGAAGGCCATCTCAAAACCAAGCCTGTCCTCTCTTAAGAAGGCTCTAGGCTGAGTCAGGCACCAGCCAGGCAGGTAGAACACGTGTATGACTAGCCTCCTCTTTGCCCCTGCCCAAGCTCACCACTGCCCACAGGGTTCCCTCTGCTGTTCCCATCTGCCTCCAGCTTTATCCCTGTTTGTAATTCAAATGCACAATCAGCCAAAGAGAGGAGCACTCTGAGAGCTGCTTCCCTCCTGGAACCACCAATGCCCCAGAAAGCCCCAGAATCCTCACCACTGACCCCGTCATGTGGGAGCTGCAGCCGGATCCCTGAAGGACTCCTCCCACACTGGGCTCCTCCACCATCCCAGAGCCCCAGACCCAGGCAACTCAAGGCCACAAGAATGGGCTCTCCATATAGAAGGATCCCTGCTGAGTTTTTCCTACCCTCTTCCTACAGCCAACCACACTAGCAAGCTGCAAATTCTTTTATGCTTCCCCAAGGAGTGAATTAGACTACTAGGTATTCCAGGCCCAATTTTTTTATGTGAAATACATAATAACTCATTTAATGTGTACTATTCTTATTCCCATTTGATAGCTAGGAAACAGGCACAAAGACGTTAGGTAACTTGTCCAAGATCACACAGCTCATAGGTGGAGAAACTGGGATTTGAACCCAGCAGTCTGGCTCAAGAGTCCACACTCCCACCTCTGTCCTTGACACACGATGAGGCCTCTGGGACCCAGAATCTTGGACAAAGGTAAGACTCAGGAAAGACAGAAATCAAAGACCCATTTCATGCCAAGCCCCATGCAGGTCCTGCCGAGGGACCTCTTAGATTCTCAGGTACATGGAAGTGACTAAGTAGCTCTGTGAACTCTGTTAACCTGCTCCAGGAAGGATGTGAGAGACCTCTCTCCACTCAGCACCCTCTTGTCAATAAGACTTCCAGGGGGATCCCAGGAAATCCTCCACAGGCATTCTACAACTCTAGGGCAGATCTGAGCAGGATCTCCACCCTTCTCTCTGTGAAGGCCACCTTCCCAGACCCATCACAGCCTGCACTCACCTCCAGTACACCCTCAGGTGTCTCTGAGGCTCACAGAGTTTAGGGGACCACACAACAGCCAGTGGCCCACAGCAAGCCTCTGTGCAAATAAGAAAACAGAGTGAATAAAGTCCCACGGAACACCACTTGGTGAGCAGAATGCAGGCTGTGTTTCAACACCCTCTTGCTCCCAAGCAGGTTCCCCTGTGCACAACCATACACTTATTTGGGGGAAAGACATTCCAGGCAAAGAGAACAGCAAGAACAAAGTCAGGCTATTGTGTGACAAACAGATGTGGGGGGAAATGGGAAAGCCAGAAGACAGTGTAACTGTCAAGAAATGAACAAGACCTGGACCGGGGTGGGTGGAGGAAAGAGTGGGAAGGGGTCAGAATCTGGATATACTTTGAAAGTAGACCTGGTGACTGGATGTGGAGAATGAAAAAAGGAGTCAAGAAAGATTCAACGATTTTTGGCCTGAGCCATGGAAAGATGGACTTGCTATTTATTGCACTGAGAAAACTAGAGGAGGGGCAGGTTTGGAATGGAAGATGCAAAGTCAGAATTTGTCATGGTAACTCTGGAATACCTAGTAGATATCTAGCACAGGTGTCAAACAGTCAGCTGGATAAAAATACACACCTGAGGGGCGCCTGGGTGGCACAGCGGTTGAGCGTCTGCCTTCGGCTCAGGGCGTGATCCCGGCGTTGTGGGATCGAGCCCCACATCAGGCTCCTCCGCTATGAGCCTGCTTCTTCCTCTCCCACTCCCCCTGCTTGTGTTCCCTCTCTCACTGGCTGTCTCTATCTCTGTCGAATAAATAAATAAAATCTTAAAAAAAAAAATACACACCTGATGCAGTATGGAGTGGTCAGCATAAAGCTGGCACTTTCATGAGACTAAACGAGGTCACCAAGGGAGACAGCACAGACAGAGAAGAGACCAAGAACTGAGCCATCAATGGCTGGAGGGACGGAAGATAAGGAGAAACCAACCAGAGTCGGAAAAGGAGCAGCCAACAAGGTAGATGGTGTACAGAAGCCACACTAAGGGTTCAAAGATGAGAGAGCTGTCAGCAGTGGCCAGTGCTGCTGATTGCTCAAGACGAGGAAGAAGGCCTGGCCACCGGACTTCGCTAATGCTTTTGCCTTGGACGAGATCACTTAACTTTCCAGGTACTATTTTCTCCATTTGTCCAACAGGGATAGCATAGTACCTATCTCATCAGGTGGCTGTGATGAGCTGTTATGTTGAAAATAGAAAGTAACTCCAAGTGCCTGTCACTGCGCCTGGCAATGGCAAGTGATAGTTACAAGTAAGTATCATTAGATATTCAGCTAGTTCCTCTCCTCCTCTACTCTTCAAATGTCAAAAGAAGGAAAATGAGGGAGGCGGCAGGTTCCCTGTAGGCAGGAAAGAGAACCCCCTTTTTAGGATTCTAGCTACTACTTGCTTCTTTTTCCCAGGCTTTAAAACATTGTTTGGAAGCCTTCTCCCCAGGATGTCATCAGGCCCTACAAGGGGCATGAGGACCAACAGGGGGACAAGGGAAGTATAACCTCGGGGAGAACTCCAGCAATGCACTGGAACTCATGAGCACTGGGACTGCTAGAGCAGAGCAGTGGTGGATCAGAGCACAGGGAGGGGTGTGGGATGTGGAGAGAGGGGGCAGGGAGGACAGGCTTTCCTGGAGGATAGGAGACCTCACAGAGCCCAGGGCCCAGTGTGTCGCCACTACACTACCAGTGGGCAGTACCAGGGTACTCCCATAACCTCCCCAGCCCCTCCCAGCAAACTCTCTCCTGGTCTCCAGTGACAATGCCTCATGGCTTATGATGTGCCTGCTGCCCCACCCCCAGCACCTTCAGCACCCTCCTTGCCCTTCAGATCTTAGCGCACAAGCCACTTTGTACATCCCACACGTGGGGCGGGGCCCAGGCCCATTCTTTACTGCCTTGTGGACTTCCAGTTCCCATGGCTACCACAACCCCCCCTAGCAGGTCAGAACTGAGACCTGCCTTCTCCCAGGGCTGCCCGGCCGCACTCTCGAGCCTGACAGAGACATGTTATTAGGCATACAGAACTCCCCTTTCCTCTGCTCTGGGTTAAGGTGGCTCAGAGTCACAGGGGCCTCTTATCTGAGCCAAACGCCTTAGCTCATCACAGCATTTTTGCCCGATTACCTCCAATCTGCCAAACCAAACCCAAACTTGCTCTGGGTTGCCACGGCAACTCATTTCACCATCACGTGCGCCTTGACCCTAGGGCTAAGAGACTAGGGTTTGCGCTTTCAGCTCTTTGGGACGACACCGAGGCCCCTAGACAGCCAGGACACTGAGGTGAAAGCACCTATGGAGCTGGCGCTGACCCTGCTGGAAACGTCTTCAATAAAATATTCCTGCAATAAAAAAATCCACGTAGGCAGGTAAGAAACAAGACATTTTCCAAATCTGCCTACTTTTCTCTGGTCCTGTCAGGCACCAGCCCAGTCCAGGCCACCAGCTTCTCTCCCCTGGACTAGGCTAATGGCAGACAGGACCAGAAGAATGTGGGAGTAGCTTCCGTATGGGTCCCCCTGACTCTAGGAGCGGCCCTACAATCCCTTCTCCACCCACAGCCACAGATCGTTTTGTAACGGAAATGGGTTCTATCAGCCCCCGCTGCGCACCTTTTACCTGCTGTTGCATGTGCTCTTGCTGTCTGAGCCCTGGGGGGGGCGGAGAGGGATAAGAGATGTCCAACCACACCAAAGCACATGCAGCCCCCCTCCTCCTCCTTGGAAGGAATGAGCTCCGGCACCCCCTCAGGCAGGCACTTCCAGTCTCTACAGCTGATTCCCTGGGAGCCACCCTCACTTCACTCAGATTCAGGGACACATTTTTCATGGAGAGGGGACAGAAAATCCACAGCACTCTCCTACCAGGACTTTAACTCCATATTTCTGAAAATTATCTGGACTTCTCCCTTGTCTGTTGCTTAAATAAACTGGAGGTAGGAATGAAGGTGGGATAGTAGTTGGCGATAGGGCCTTCTGGAAGCTTCTGTAAGAATGGTGGGAGTACCTATTATTTTCAGGGTTGAGGCCCTACCTGCAATTCTGCAAGCCGAGGCAACTGGAGAAGGATCATTGGGCAAGTTCTTACATTGCCTCTCTGGAACTGAAGTGATGTCGTGACAGTCACCCATGCAGAGGTGCCCTCCCATTTCCATGTCCTGTCGTTCTGTCAGTCAGTCAGTCAGTCACACATGGAATTTCTCAGCTCTGTGTCCTGCAAGAGGCTTAGTGTTAGAGACACAGAAGTGAATAAAGACAATCATCCCTGTCTTCAGGGAACTGATGGTCAGATGGGGATGCAGACCGGCTAATCTACGTGATAGGACCTGAAGGAGGGGAAGGATCAAGCACGGGATAGCGTGTAGGCACCCAGCTTAGCTAGGGAGGGGAGTGGTATCAGGGAAGTCTCTCCAGAGTAAGTGGTAACTAAGAGGGGCCCTGAAGGCTGAAGAGGAATTAGCTAGGCAAAGGCGTAAGAT
The DNA here is from genome assembly GCF_002007445.2 of Ailuropoda melanoleuca. NCBI lineage: Eukaryota > Metazoa > Chordata > Mammalia > Carnivora > Ursidae > Ailuropoda > Ailuropoda melanoleuca. The sequence continues at coordinate 191,985,234 of NC_048218.1, read as the reverse complement.
ATCTAGGCCAAGGACACAGCACTTGCAAAGGCCCAGAGGACAGGGAAAAGTATGTTTGGGCAATTACAGGAACTTCAGAGTGGCTGGATCACACCAAGCAGGGCAGGGGTGAGGGGTGAGGGATAAAAGGATAATTAAGACTGGAGAGTTGGCCAGAGCCTGATCATGAAGGGCCTCATCCCAGGACAGGACTTTATCCTGAGGACAATAGGCAGCTTCTGGAGAGTGTCTAGCAGAGGCCAATAAAACCCTCTCTCCAGCTACAAAACAGTGCATGGATATGGGTGGAGAAGGGACTGTAGGGCCTCTCCTGGAGTCAGGGAGACCCATCAGGAGGCTGCTCCCACATTTTTCTGGTCCTGTCTGCCATTAGCCTAGTCCAGGGGAGAGGAGCTGGTGGCCTGGACTAGGGCTGGTCCCAGACAGGACCAGAGAAAAGTGGACAGATTTGAGAAACGTCTTGTTTTTTATTGGCTTATGCTGTTCCTGGAAAAGCAGCCAGGCCCAGCACCACTGCAGCAGTGTGCTCTGGCAGAAGGGCAGCAGGAACGCTGACTTGGAGGAGTGGTGGGATGAGTGTATGCCAAGCTGCCTTCTATTCCGTAAAGGGGCTGGAAAGCCAAGCTCTGTGTCAGATGGTATCAGGGGATGGGACAGGAGACTCGTCCTGGTTTCTCTGTATCCCTCTCAATTCAGATTGTTCCATAAACCAGATCCATCAGGAAAGAACATAATTTGTACCTCATGCATGTCTGGAGAAATGAGGGCACTGGGGAACCATGGAAAAGTTCCTCCCAAGGTCGGGAGATGAGCTTCTAGGCTCCTCCTCTTCCTCTCTGCCCCATCGCTCCCCTCCCCATGTTATTTTGATTGTAAATTATTAAACATCTGGATCAAAGTTCAGCACCGAGGTCAGTCATGCTAATGCTAAATCTACACCACTGCCACTTCTAAATAACCAGAGAAGACGACAGAATGGGCGCAACATCTGGCTGGGCTGTTGTCTTCCATTCTTCATTAGAATGTGTGCTTTGGCCTCCTGAAGGCACAGCACACACTCAAATGCAAAACAAGGCTGACTTAGCCAGCACACATGGCACCCCCAGCACTCCTCCGCTTTGGACAAGAACACAGCTCACAGCTCTGAATCTTGAAATTGTATTTCGACCCGGGCTGCCTCCACATCAAGCCCCAATCCAAGAGTAAAATCTCATTCCCTTTGGTTCCTAAAATGGTCTGTTTTCCTCTCTCCCCTCCTCCCTTGTTCCTCTTTCAGCTCCTTGGGTCTAAATATTTATGACGTCATGACTCATTAACATTCCTCCCAGGACATCTTTAATAAATACGCTAAGGGGGGAAAGCCTCTGCTTGAATATTAAATATTAAATTTATAAGACATATAATCCTAATTAAGTTGAATTTAGTCTTGTGCATTCGATTAAGAGAATGGGAAAGGGAGCAGCAGCCACCAAAAAGCCCAGGAACCCGGCTGCAGGCCCAGCCNATAAGACATATAATCCTAATTAAGTTGAATTTAGTCTTGTGCATTCGATTAAGAGAATGGGAAAGGGAGCAGTAGCCACCAAAAAGCCCAGGAACCCGGCTGCAGGCTCAGCCATTTTTTTTTTTAAAGATTTTATTTATTTATTTGACAGAGATAGAGACAGCCAGCGAGAGAGGGAACACAAGCAGGGGGAGTGGGAGAGGAAGAAGCAGGCTCATAGCGGAGGAGCCTGATGTGGGGCTCGATCCATAACGCCGGGATCTAACGCCGGGATCACGCCCTGAGCCGAAGGCAGATGCTNCAAGCAGGGGGAGTGGGAGAGGAAGAAGCAGGCTCATAGCGGAGGAGCCTGATGTGGGGCTCGATCCATAACGCCGGGATCTAACGCCGGGATCACGCCCTGAGCCGAAGGCAGATGCTCAACCGCTGTGCCACCCAGGCGCCCCTCAGCCATTTTAAATTCTAGCAGTTCTATCCTCTGCTCCTTGGGACATACAGTCCAACAGCATCTCTGGGGCCAAAGCCAGTCAGCCAGGTAGGCTCAGAAAGGATTCCTCTTCCACTCAATCTCAATCCTTGCAAATAGGCTGGACCCCAACACTTGATGTCTAGCTAGAGAGATGGAACCTCCAGCATCTCAAGGAATCTGGGGAGCCTGACCTCGTAACCGCACCCCAAAGGTGAGGTCTCCAGCCCCTGGGACAAGCCACCCTACCCTAGAGCCACCCCCCAGGACACCCATTTTCCAGGCTTCCCTCCCCACAAAGATACCAAGGTGCCCTTGAGTTTATATAGTTCTGGGTTACAGCATTTCATGATGGTATCTGCTCAAAGCATTTTCACTGTTGTTAAGGCCTGCTCCTCCCTGGCTTATTTAATATTCCTAAAGGGTCCCTCCCACGGTACCCCTTCCCATCCCTCACACACACCTCCTGGGCCAGTCTGTGCCACCTACTCTTTGCCTGGAAAGAGTCATGCCTGTGGCATCACTCTCTTATTTACTCAACCCAGATTTTCTGAAGCCCCACTATGTACCCAGTCATCTTTCAAGTTCTACAAGGGACACCAGAATAAAATAGGTCCTGCCCTCTGAGAGCCAGCTGTCCATCGCCTGAGTTGAGAGAAAGGGTGACCCATTAGACCAGGACTATGGGTTCCCTGTGGGAGGGGCATGGTGGAAGGAGAGCCAGAGAGAAACCTTCCAAAGCACAGGCCCAGTGCAGCACCCTAACCAGGTGCCAAGGTCTGGTGCCAACGGTGGTGCTAAGGGACCAAGTGCACTGAAGGGATTGGAGCAAATAGGAAGAGTTAGGAGGAGGCTTCTCAGTGGCAGGGGAAGTTGAGTGGATGCGCATGAGTGGGCAAGGCCTCGAGAAACAAAAGGGACAGAGGCATTTCAAAGGGTGTCAACCAATGCAAAGGGAGAAACCTGAAACAGATATGACACAATCAGTTCACTCAGATAAGGTTATGTTCCATGCTGGGAAGCCTGGTGGGGCTAGCCGTGGGGCACAGAGGGCAGGAGCAGTCTTCCTTCTGGTCCCTCCAAGGGCTTCAGTCACTGCTGGAGAAAAGACTCTGACTTTGTAAAGAAAAGCCTCTGCCTACCTGTGCCCTCACGTGACATTGCTCATCTGGCGGCTGCTTTCCAGGTAGGTAATCGATGGGAAGTGGCTGCTTGCGTATGCTAGCTTTCACTGGTAATGGGAGAGTAAACAGCCTCTGGCCCTTTCTGCAAAGGAGAAAAGCAGAAAGTGCTCTGAATTCCAAATGGAAAAACAGATCAACGAAAGGGTGGGGCATCCAAGAGACACAATGGGGTGGTCAGGGGCTTCTGCTCCCGGGGACAAGGGATCCAGGAGGTCCCTGCTGCTCAAAGCCAAGCGGGGGCAGGGGGTCAAGGTGCAATGTTGCCATACTCAGGGGGGGAAAAAAGGGAACAGAGGAACTACTGCCCTCTCCGGGAACAAGGGAGTGCAGGGAGAGCTCAGCTTGGGCAAGAGCTTGGAGCTGATGAAACCCAAAGAAAATACAGTGCCAAAGAGAAGCAGGATCTGGTCTGGGATGGGGCTGGCTTTGGGTAGCTGGAACAATACTCCAGGAGCTAAGGCTTCTCTGCACAAGACCTGTAGAATGACACCTCTTTCTCATGCACCTGTAATGCCCACCCAGCAGCAGACTGGGTGAAAAGTGAAATCAGTGGTATGATCCCAGCAATGCTTTATAAATATGCATGGGAAAAACACTGGAAGGAAACACACCTAAACGTTCGCAGTGCTTATCTCTAGGTCATAGAATTGTGGGTGATTTTTATGTATCTTCCCGATCAGCCCCCGCCCTTAATTACTTTATTACTCTTAAGAGTCTGTATGCTATAGATCCTTAAGCCTGCAGGCCCTTGTTGCATTTTCAATGACCAGTCTGAAAGCATTCTGTCGATAACTTCTTAGGAAAGAGTGAAGAGCAGACAGACACAGGCTGCGACCACAGGAAGCAGCTCTAGACGCATAGGGGACAGGCGGCTGCAGGCTGGACACAGGGTCAGCTGGTCAGTACCCTCAGAGCCGGGCCCAGCGCCATACGTGAAGACTGCAGGTGGAGAGCACACCAAAAGAGGGAGACTTTGCTAAGAACAGGGAGGAGCCAAGAAGGCTAAGAAAGGAAAGCACCGATCTCAAGAAATACGGCTTGAAAGGAGCTGATGCTGGTCTAGGAAGGGAATCTGATATATAGAGAAGGGGCATCGTGGGGTATAGGATTAAAGGCACACATGCAAGAGTGGGAGATGCGCCTGCATCTATCTGGTGGGAGACACAGCAATTAGCCCTCAGGAAGGAAGGAGAATATGAGGGTGGGAAGGGCGGGGACAGAGTTGAGCCTTTCCCAAGTTCATCCATCAGAACCGTGCTTATCTGAGCTAGGCTCCACCGGGAGCTGGCAGAGACACCCAAGGCCTTCTGGCATTTCCTCGCATGTCTGCATCTATTATGTTTGCTGATGTTCTCGAGGAATTGGATTTTAGACTCCTGGGTGGGAAGAGACAGTGATAACAGGATTACAGCTCTTCTTGTGCCTTCAACATACACACACAGAGACTCATAGCAGGAAGGTGAGATCCTGCAGGAGCCGGCTCTGAGCAGCCTCAGGGTCCCCTTACCCCAGAGACACCTCACGGCATACATGTGAGCAGCAGCTTCCCAAAGCTGTGGCCTCTGTGGTCATCCTGCAGGGCTCCTGGGTCCTCTCAGAAGCCCCTCCCTCATCTTCTGGCCCCCAAGAAGCAGCTTCAAGGTACAATGGGGAGGTTGGATGGGGGGATATGCCAGAGTTGTCCCTCGCCACCCATACCTTGTGACCTCAGGACTGACTTGGCTTGGATCAGTGGCACCCAGGCAGACAAGCTTGCCAACAGCCCACTTCAGCATCAGAGATGGCACAGGTGGTAGACAGCTCTGCATTCATTCATTCATCCCACAGATTTTTATTGAGTGTGGGCCACTGATGGAAAAGGTCACTGTCCTCATTGAGCTCAAATTCTAGTGGGAGACACAAAACACAAAATAAGCCTAGACGTGAACAAAATCTTATCTCCCCAACCTCTTAAGGTTGGGCTGTCCCAGGGCTCAGTCCTTGGGCCTCTCCTCTCCTCTTGCCTTCTCTGTCTCTACCCACTGATGAGTGCCCTGGTGTCTCCCCTAAACCCAGACTTATATCCAAATGTCTATTCAACATTGCCACTTGGATATATATAAAATTATTTCAACTTAACACATTTAAAACTAAATTCCTAATCCTCCCCTTCTCAACCCTCAATTTGTTCCCCCCATAAGTCCCCCATCTCAATTCATGACAATGCAATCCTTCTAGCTGCTGAGGCCTAAGACCTTGAAGTCACCCTTGACTACCTGCTTTTTCTCACACCCCAGATCCAGCTTGTCAAGAAATCCCACTGGCTCTACCTACAGAATGTAATCAGAATCCAGTCACTCCTCCTCACTCCACCACCTTCTCTCACCTGGTTCACTGCAATGGACTCTGAAATGTTCTCTCTGCTTCCAGGCCTGCCCCTACAGTAGTTCTCAACCCAGCAGCCAGAGGGATCCTACATGGTGGCTGTCACACCTCAGGAATTGCCCAGAAGTAAACAGTTACTTGCAGATGGCCAGGCAAACAGGGATGGTCCAGGATCTAACACTAATCCTCATGTAATGGGGGCAGAAGAGGCCCTGGAGAATGTGCTGTTGCTTTAGGGACCAGCCGAAAGAGTTTTGTCCAGAGGGCAAGCTCCATATCTCAGGGACATGAACATCTCCAGCAGACGTCCAAATAACAGCAAGTAGAAGAAATTCCGAGGCACAGATATGGGATGTTCTAGGGAAAAGGGCACAACACGGGGACACTTGCTCAGGTGAGTCCCAGCAAGCAGGAAAGCAGCACGGAGAGGAAAGGGGTCTTAGACAAAATCACTAGCCCACTTGAGATTAGAGCCCCTAAGGAAATCCCCCACGTCACTTTAATGTTGACTTACTCCAACCCCAAAGGGAACTAAGTCTCCCTTTATGCCCCTGTCTCAAAGAGCCACAATCAAAACTGAGACCAAAGATGGGGAAGGATATGATGCCATAAAAGGTAAAAGACTGACGCCTGAAATCCTAACACTCATTGCTTGAGCACACACAGGTCAGGACTGCCTGACTTTTCCTTTAAGATGGTTATCAGCAGGGGTGCCTGGGTGCCTCAGTGGGTTGGGCAACGGGTTCTTGGTTTCAGCTCAGGTCATGATCTCAGCATTGCTAGATCAAGCCCCACGCCAGGCTCTGTGCTCGGCATGGAGTCTGCTTGTCCCTTTCCCTCTGCTCCTCCTCCCGCTCGCTCTCTCTCAAATAAATAAATAAAATCTGAAAAAGAAAAAAAAAAAGATTGTCAGCAGCATCTTCTCATCTCCCAGGCCTCCAAGNGATAACAGGATTACAGCTCTTCTTGTGCCTTCAACATACACACACAGAGACTCATAGCAGGAAGGTGAGATCCTGCAGGAGCCGGCTCTGAGCAGCCTCAGGGTCCCCTTACCCCAGAGACACCTCACGGCATACATGTGAGCAGCAGCTTCCCAAAGCTGTGGCCTCTGTGGTCATCCTGCAGGGCTCCTGGGTCCTCTCAGAAGCCCCTCCCTCATCTTCTGGCCCCCAAGAAGCAGCTTCAAGGTACAATGGGGAGGTTGGATGGGGGGATATGCCAGAGTTGTCCCTCGCCACCCATACCTTGTGACCTCAGGACTGACTTGGCTTGGATCAGTGGCACCCAGGCAGACAAGCTTGCCAACAGCCCACTTCAGCATCAGAGATGGCACAGGTGGTAGACAGCTCTGCATTCATTCATTCATCCCACAGATTTTTATTGAGTGTGGGCCACTGATGGAAAAGGTCACTGTCCTCATTGAGCTCAAATTCTAGTGGGAGACACAAAACACAAAATAAGCCTAGACGTGAACAAAATCTTATCTCCCCAACCTCTTAAGGTTGGGCTGTCCCAGGGCTCAGTCCTTGGGCCTCTCCTCTCCTCTTGCCTTCTCTGTCTCTACCCACTGATGAGTGCCCTGGTGTCTCCCCTAAACCCAGACTTATATCCAAATGTCTATTCAACATTGCCACTTGGATATATATAAAATTATTTCAACTTAACACATTTAAAACTAAATTCCTAATCCTCCCCTTCTCAACCCTCAATTTGTTCCCCCCATAAGTCCCCCATCTCAATTCATGACAATGCAATCCTTCTAGCTGCTGAGGCCTAAGACCTTGAAGTCACCCTTGACTACCTGCTTTTTCTCACACCCCAGATCCAGCTTGTCAAGAAATCCCACTGGCTCTACCTACAGAATGTAATCAGAATCCAGTCACTCCTCCTCACTCCACCACCTTCTCTCACCTGGTTCACTGCAATGGACTCTGAAATGTTCTCTCTGCTTCCAGGCCTGCCCCTACAGTAGTTCTCAACCCAGCAGCCAGAGGGATCCTACATGGTGGCTGTCACACCTCAGGAATTGCCCAGAAGTAAACAGTTACTTGCAGATGGCCAGGCAAACAGGGATGGTCCAGGATCTAACACTAATCCCCATGTAATGGGGGCAGAAGAGGCCCTGGAGAATGTGCTGTTGCTTTAGGGACCAGCAGAAAGAGTTTTGTCCAGAGGGCAAGCTCCATATCTCAGGGACATGAACATCTCCAGCAGACGTCCAAATAACAGCAAGTAGAAGAAATTCCGAGGCACAGATATGGGATGTTCTAGGGAAAAGGGCACAACACGGGGACACTTGCTCAGGTGAGTCCCAGCAAGCAGGAAAGCAGCACGGAGAGGAAAGGGGTCTTAGACAAAATCACTAGCCCACTTGAGATTAGAGCCCCTAAGGAAATCCCCCACGTCACTTTAATGTTGACTTACTCCAACCCCAAAGGGAACTAAGTCTCCCTTTATGCCCCTGTCTCAAAGAGCCACAATCAAAACTGAGACCAAAGATGGGGAAGGATATGATGCCATAAAAGGTAAAAGACTGACGCCTGAAATCCTAACACTCATTGCTTGAGCACACACAGGTCAGGACTGCCTGACTTTTCCTTTAAGATGGTTATCAGCAGGGGTGCCTGGGTGCCTCAGTGGGTTGGGCAACGGGTTCTTGGTTTCAGCTCAGGTCATGATCTCAGCGTTGCTAGATCAAGCCCCACGCCAGGCTCTGTGCTCGGCATGGAGTCTGCTTGTCCCTTTCCCTCTGCTCCTCCTCCCGCTCGCTCTCTCTCAAATAAATAAATAAAATCTGAAAAAGAAAAAAAAAAAGATTGTCAGCAGCATCTTCTCATCTCCCAGGCCTCCAAGAGGGGTGGTGAAATGAAATGGCCCAAGGCTGCCTCCAACCCCTTTTCCCATGCCCCACTCCCTAAGAAAAATAAACAGGAACCAGGGTGGGGCCAAGAGAAAGGAGGCACATGCAGGAAAGCTCAGGCTTGGACACGAGGAAACTGACTTGATTTCCTGGGACCTGGAGTTCTAAGAGGTTTTAAGGCCAAATCTCTATCATAATAGCCAATAATGCATATTTGTGGGTTACATAATCGACATGTATCTCCCTACAGAACCTGGCGGAGAAGCCATAGCTTGATGTCTGGCTGGCTCTTCCCTGGAGTTACATCCGATGCTTGCAGGATAAGGCCTGGTGCGTGTTAGGCCTGTCTGCCTATCCAGTTAGAAAACCAGATAATGGGGAATGAGTCTGCGGTCGATTATTCTCTGATAGTCAATGCCACATCCATTTGCCTTAAACTCCCCTCTGAAGCACCAAATGCAAATATACAGACACTACAAACCACAGCTCCCAGGAGTCTGTCTGTCTCTGAGCTAGAAGTAGCCTCCCCATGCTGGCTCCTGACACCACCCACAGAGCAAACCCTATGTCTCTCTGCTCCTACTCTCAACTCTAAGGCTCACCCCCACCTTCCCTACCACCTCCCCGCCCTCCACTTCCTGCTTCTTAGGTTGCCCAGAGCAACAGTGTGTGTGGTCAACACCATCTCATTCAGAGGCTGTCTTCAAATATTCATCTCCTGAGCATCTTGGAGAGGACATGTGGGTAGGCGATGGTGTCTGGTGGCCACTTGCTCTGTTTTCTCTCCAGCCTCCACCCTAGCTGCCCTGAAAATCTCTGAACTCCCACATTGGTTAATCAGTGAGGCCTGGCAGAGCCAGCCAAAGACAAAACCACACCTGCTTGGTCGGGGGTGGGAACCCCATAGGATGGGGCTGCAGAAGGGCAGGAAGTTACTGGAGTGGCCATTTCCCAAGGCCTACTGTACCCAGCCATGCCTTCCTTCTGGCCGTGCAAACCCCCAAAGGTGGCCACAATTATTCACCCAGAGGACAGTGCCCTTCTGATATACTTCGTGTGTGTGTGTGTGTGTGTGTGTGTGTGTGTGTGTGTGTGTGTGTTCCTGCATGTGGGCACACCAGTAGGGGAGGGAGGATTGAGCACTGTTATCAATATTGTCCGATGTAATCATGCTGCATTGGGAGGCATCCAGTCTCCAAACAATTGTAGAATAAAAATGTCCACATGTAAACTTGACCCAGGACATAACTCATCAAAATGGAGGAAAAAACCTTGCTAGCCACATGATTTTTATCCTCCATGCCAACATTAATTTGAATGTAGGGAAAGCCTTAACACTCACAAAGTCAGGAGAAACTTTTCCTGGACAAAGATACTCTAATCAGCTGTCTGCTTGAGAATAATTTTTAGATTAGCTGGGACATTTTATTTATCATTGTTTAGAAGTGAGTGCAGTCTTGAAAGAATAGCAAATGATATGCTCTAGATAAACTTCCTATTTCTTCATTTTTTTGACACTTATTGGTACATTGTATCAAGGCATGAGAAATATAAAAATAAATATGGTAAGGTCCTTGCCTGCACCGTTTTCTATCTTCAAAAAGACCGGTCAGAACTTTCAAAAAAAGTATTCAAATCAGATATCGGACACCATGTAC
>NC_048218.1:191970650-191973715 GCF_002007445.2 Ailuropoda melanoleuca | reverse complement strand
TCCCCTCTGAAGCACCAAATGCAAATATACAGACACTACAAACCACAGCTCCCAGGAGTCTGTCTGTCTCTGAGCTAGAAGTAGCCTCCCCATGCTGGCTCCTGACACCACCCACAGAGCAAACCCTATGTCTCTCTGCTCCTACTCTCAACTCTAAGGCTCACCCCCACCTTCCCTACCACCTCCCCGCCCCCCACTTCCTGCTTCTTAGGTTGCCCAGAGCAACAGTGTGTGTGGTCAACACCATCTCATTCAGAGGCTGTCTTCAAATATTCATCTCCTGAGCATCTTGGAGAGGACATGTGGGTAGGCGATGGTGTCTGGTGGCCACTTGCTCTGTTTTCTCTCCAGCCTCCACCCTAGCTGCCCTGAAAATCTCTGAACTCCCACATTGGTTAATCAGTGAGGCCTGGCAGAGCCAGCCAAAGACAAAACCACACCTGCTTGGTCGGGGGTGGGAACCCCATAGGATGGGGCTGCAGAAGGGCAGGAAGTTACTGGAGTGGCCATTTCCCAAGGCCTACTGTACCCAGCCATGCCTTCCTTCTGGCCGTGCAAACCCCCAAAGGTGGCCACAATTATTCACCCAGAGGACAGTGCCCTTCTGATATACTTCGTGTGTGTGTGTGTGTGTGTGTGTGTGTGTTCCTGCATGTGGGCACACCAGTAGGGGAGGGAGGATTGAGCACTGTTATCAATATTGTCCGATGTAATCATGCTGCATTGGGAGGCATCCAGTCTCCAAACAATTGTAGAATAAAAATGTCCACATGTAAACTTGACCCAGGACATAACTCATCAAAATGGAGGAAAAAACCTTGCTAGCCACATGATTTTTATCCTCCATGCCAACATTAATTTGAATGTAGGGAAAGCCTTAACACTCACAAAGTCAGGAGAAACTTTTCCTGGACAAAGATACTCTAATCAGCTGTCTGCTTGAGAATAATTTTTAGATTAGCTGGGACATTTTATTTATCATTGTTTAGAAGTGAGTGCAGTCTTGAAAGAATAGCAAATGATATGCTCTAGATAAACTTCCTATTTCTTCATTTTTTTGACACTTATTGGTACATTGTATCAAGGCATGAGAAATATAAAAATAAATATGGTAAGGTCCTTGCCTGCACCGTTTTCTATCTTCAAAAAGACCGGTCAGAACTTTCAAAAAAAGTATTCAAATCAGATATCGGACACCATGTACTCCCTAAAAATGAATTAATATCAATTTCCAGCAATGCAGTAGATGATATAGCTGAAAAATTTCCTGTTAACCAAATGCTTGGAAATGCTGGATAAAATTAAGCAAACATCCTTTAAATGCTTGAGTGANGTAGGGAAAGCCTTAACACTCACAAAGTCAGGAGAAACTTTTCCTGGACAAAGATACTCTAATCAGCTGTCTGCTTGAGAACAATTTTTAGATTAGCTGGGACATTTTATTTATCATTGTTTAGAAGTGAGTGCAGTCTTGAAAGAATAGCAAATGATATGCTCTAGATAAACTTCCTATTTCTTCATTTTTTTGACACTTATTGGTACATTGTATCAAGGCATGAGAAATATAAAAATAAATATGGTAAGGTCCTTGCCTGCACCGTTTTCTATCTTCAAAAAGACCGGTCAGAACTTTCAAAAAAAGTATTCAAATCAGATATCGGACACCATGTACCCCCTAAAAATGAATTAGTATCAATTTCCAGCAATGCAGTAGATGATATAGCTGAAAAATTTCCTGTTAACCAAATGCTTAGAAATGCTGGATAAAATAAAGCAAACATCCTTTAAATGCTTGAGTGATCTCATAAGAAAGCAGTAAAATCTCAAGTGGCAAAAAAAAGGGGGGGGAGGGGAAAAGAAAGTTAAAAAACAGAAAGAGGAAGCTGAAACCTGGAATGGTAAAGTGGTACTAGGGCCAGGGCTGCCCCTGGAGCATTTACTGGTTTTGATTAAAAGGCAAAGAAGTTTGGGTTTGAATAACCACCTAAGGACAACAGATGAAGCTGGGGGTCTGGATGAAATGGGGAATATATCCGAGGGCCATGGTCTCTGTCCACTGTCAAAGGGAGGTGGCACAGAAGGCCAACTAGCAGGGCCTGGGACCTAGGTAAATAAAAAATGTCTTCCTAAGAACACATAACCACAGATCTGCCCTCTATTATCTGTAGTCCTAGAACCTCCCAACTGAGAAAGCCACACAGAAGTGGCCCCTTTGCAATGCCCCAACCACATGATAAAAATGAATGCAAACCATCTCCAGAAGGATATGCTCTTCTATACATTGCACAGAATACCACTGTTAAGCTCCATTAAACAAAAGCTGATCAGCCCAAATTACAAAATATGTTGAGAAAACACGACAAAGTGAACAGGAGTCACCGGAAACAATAAACAGCGGAACGTGACCCATGGGAGTTTTAGTTCATAGAATCATTTTATACAGACTATAAAATCAAAACCTCAAATCATTTATAATACAAAATAAGAGTCAAAAACAAGAAAGGAACAAGATGATAAAAAAGGATGGTGTAGAATTTCTATAAAAAATCTATATAATCATTAAATTTTAAAACTCAATGAAGTCCACTATCTAAGCCTCAGAGAAATACCACAAACAAGGACCCATAAAAAACTTGCAGCTTATTGTCAGAAATAACCAACCACACAAGGGAGCAAAGCTCCATGAATAAAAATAAGCGGAAACAACAAGCTGCAGAAACAGACCTGCAAAGGCATCATATATTGAAATTATAGGGTTAGATAATAAAAGAAATACATAGCTTTAAATAAATAAAAGGCAAGCTTGGAAAAAGTCTGCAGGCTAACAGAAAACTATTTTCCAAATGACCAAGCAGATAGGAAAAAGCACCAAAATGGAATTCTGGAATTAAAGATAAATTAGAATTTAAAAACTCAGTGGATAGATTTAGCAGCAGTTTAGACAATCTGAAGAGAGAATTAGGAAAACAGATGTTTTATTTTTTAAAAAGATTTTGACAGATGGGGCGCCTGGGTGGCACAGCGGTTAAGCGTCTGCCTTCAGCTCAGGGCGTGATCCCGGCGTT
>NC_048218.1:191963276-191970617 GCF_002007445.2 Ailuropoda melanoleuca | reverse complement strand
TGCTTCTTCCTCTCCCCCCCCCCCGCTTGTGTTCCCTCTCTCGCTGGCTGTCTCTATCTCTGTCGAATAAATAAATAAAATCTTTAAAAAAAAAAAAAAGATTTTGACAGAGAAAGAGAGAGAGAGAGAGAGCACAAGCAAGGGGAGCAGCAGAGGGTAAGGGAGAAGCAGGCTCCCCACTAAGCAGGGAGCCCGATGTGGGGCTCGATCCCAGGACCCTGAGATCATGACCCGAGCCAAGGCAGATGCTTAACTGACTGAGCCACCCAGGATGTTTCTAGTCTTAAATGCATATATTAGGTAAGAGGACAGGATGGAAATGCTATAACCCCAAAACTGAAAGTCAAATAAAATGGACAGTTTTCTAGCAAAACTTACAAAAACTGACTCAAGAAAAACAGAATATGCACCAAACATTAAAGTAATTAAATCAGTGGTTAAAACTCATTTGGGGGGGCGCCTGGGTGGCACAGCGGTTAAGCGTCTGCCTTCGGCTCAGGGCGTGATCCCGGCGTTCTGGGATCGAACCCCACATCAGGCTCCTCTGCTATGAGCCTGCTTCTTCNTATGAGCCTGCTTCTTCCTCTCCCGCTCCCCCTGCTTGTGTTCCCTCTCTCGCTGGCTGTCTCTATCTCTGTCGAATAAATAAAAATTTAAAAAAAAAAAACTTTAAAAAAAAAAACTCATTTGGGGAGTGGGTCTTTATAAGCACATTCTACCAAACCCTCAAGAAATAAATAATTTCAATCTTACTCATATTGTTTTGAAGAGGAGAAAAAGGAATAACACTCATCATCTTTTGAGGCTTCCAAAATGTTGATTCCAAAATCAAGTAGGAAAGAAATATTTCAGGCCAAATTCATGAAAATAGATGTAAAAATGTTGAATAAAATGTTAACAAACTGAATCATATAATGCTTAAAATCATAATACATTATGACCATGTAATATGTATTTCTCAAAAGCAAGGAAAGTTCAATACTGGAATATCTACCAACATAATAAATGGCATTAAAACAAGGTAGATAAACTACATAACCAACTCAATAGAGACAGAAAACCTTCTGATTAAAAAAGCATTGGGGACTTTAAAAATTTTATCAAACTGGAAATAGAAGAGATCTTAATAGCCACCAAAAACTTTATCAAATATTGGACTTAAGATGAAATAGAAGTATTTCTTTTTAAAATCAGGAACAAGGTAAAAGCACCACTTTCATTGCCTCTATTGAGCATTTCACTAAAAGTATAAAACTGTAATTATTCACAAATAATATGATTTCTATACAGAAGACCACAAATTATTTTAAAATAATTAAGATTAATGAGGGAATTCAGCAAAGTTGTGAGACATAAAATTTTTATACAAAAATGAATTATCCTAGGGGTGCCTGGCTGGCTCTGTCTGTAGAGTGTGCATCTCTCAATCTTGGGGTTATGAGTTCAAGCCCCATACTGGCTGTAGTGATTACTTAAAAATAAAATCTTTAAAAGAAAATGTATGATCAGGGTGCCTGGGTGGCTTAGTCAGTTAAGCATCTGACTCTTGGTTTCAGCTCATGTCATGATCCCAGGGTCTTGAGATTGAGCCCCGCATCGGGCTCCCTGCAGAGGAGGGAGTCTGCTTCTCTCCCTCTCCCTCTGCCTCTGCCCCTCCCCTGGCTTGTGCACGCATGCACGCACTCTCTCTCTCTCTCTAATAAATACCTAAATCTTTTTTAAGAAATGAATTATCCTATACACTGACATCAAATAGTTAAAATATTTAATTTCAAAAATACAACTTACAATGGCAAATTAAACTATAAAGAATCTAAGAATAAATGTAACAATAGGTACACAAGATTTTTATAAATTATAAAACACTACTTAATGTTACCAGAGATAACCTAAAAATTTTGAAAATTATTCTATATTAAATCTGTAGTCAATTTTTAGTTAATTTTTATATAAGCGTAAGGTTTAACTCAAGGCTCTTTTTGTTTTTGTTTTGGGGGAGCATTTTTGCCTATGGATATCCAACTGCCCAGCACCATTTGTTGAAAAAAACTATCCTTCCTCCATTGAATTATTTTTGCACCACTGTCAAAAATTAGTTGGCCATACTTGTGTGGGGCTATTTCTTGGTTCTCTACTCTATTCCATTGATCTATGTGCCTGTTCCTCTACCAATACCACACTGCCTTGGTTACTAGAGCTATTACAGTAAGTCTCAATATACACAAAACTGTTCGATATTTAAAAATCAATCAGTGTAATCCCTACATCGAAAAGCTAAGGAAGAAAAATCACATGATCATATAAATTGATTCAGAAAAGGCATCTGACAAGTTCAATACCCATTTATGATTTAAAACTCTCAGAAAACTAGAAAGAGAAGGAAATTCCCTCGACTTGATAAAGGACATCCACAAATAAGATACAACTAACATCATACTTACTAGTGAAGGATTCAATGCTTTCCCTCTCAGAGAAAGAACAAAGCAAGCCTATCCACTCTCACCACTGCTCTTCGACATAATACTGGAAGTTTTAGCAAGCATACTGCGGCAAGAAAACAAAAGGCATACAGCTCAGAAATAAAATTAAGCTGCCCCTATTTGTGCATGACAGGAACATCTGGGCAGAAAATTCTAGAATCTACAAAAACAAAACTAAAATTCTTTTTTTTATTATATTATGTTAATCACCATAAAGTACATCCCCGGATTCCGATGTAAAGTTTGATGCTTCATTAATTGCGTATAACACCCAGTGCACCATGCAATACGTGCCCTCCTTACTACCCATCACCAGTCTATCCCATTCCCCCACCCCCTCCCCTCTGAAGTCTTCAGTTTGTTTCTCATAGTCCATAGTCTCTCATGTTTCATTCCCCCTTCTGATTACCCCCCTTTTCTTTATCCCTTTCTTCCCCTACCGATCATCCTAGTTCTTATGTTCCATAGATGAGAGAAATCATATGATAATTGTCTTTCTCTGCTTGACTTATTTCACTTAGCATTATCTCCTCCAGTGCCGTCCATGTTGCAGCAAATGTTGAGAATTCGTTCTTTCTGATAGCTGAGTAATATTCCATTGTATATATGGACCACAGCTTCTTAATCCAGTCATCTGTTGAAGGGCATCTCGGCTCCTTCCATGATTTGGCTATTGTGGACAATGCAGCTATGAACATTGGGGTGCATATGGCCCTTCTCTTTACTACGTCTGTATCTTTGGGGTAAACACCCAGTAGTGCAATGGCTGGGTCATAGGGTAGTTCAATTTTTAACTTTTTAAGGGACCTCCACACTGTTTTCCAGAGTGGCTGTACCAACTTGCATTCCCACCAACAATGTAGGAGGGATCCCCTTTCTCCACATCCTCTCCAACAATTGTTGTTTCTTGCCTTGTCTATCTTTGCCATTCTAACTGGCGTAAGGTGGTATCTCAGTGTGGTTTTGATTTGAATTTCCCTGATGGCTAATGATTTTGAACATTTTTTCATGTGTCTGTTAGCCATTTGTATGTCTTCATTGGAAAAGTGTCTGTTCATATCTTCTGCCCATTTTATGATTTGTTTATTTGTTTCTCGTGTATTGAGTTTGAGAAGTTCTTTGTAGATCTTGGATACCAGTCCTTTATCTGTAGTGTCCTTTGCAAATATATTCTCCCATTCCGTGGGCTGTCTCTTAGCAAAACTAAAATTCTTAAAACTAATAACTAAGTCCAGCAAGGTCAAAGGATACAAGATCTACATATGAAAATCAATTGTAAAAATACAATGCCACTCAAAAATAAATGAAATGCTTAGGTATAAATCTATGAAAATATGTACAGGACTTACATGCTGAAAGCTACAAAATACTAGTGAAAGAAAAAAGACCTAATTAAGTGGAGAGACACACTGTATTCACAGATTGGAACACTCAGCATAATAAAGATGTCAATTCTCTCCAAATTGATGTACAGGTATAATAAATTCCTAGCAAAATCCCAGCAAAAATTTTTGTCAATGTTTTACAATTTTAAAAAATTTCTGGGGCACCAGGCTGGCTCAGTCAGTAGAGCATGCAATCTTGATCTCAGGGTTGTTAAGTTTGAGCCCCACATCGGGTGTAGAGACGACTTAATTTTTTTCCCCTTAGGTCAACCAGTTTTTATAGATTTCAACTAAAAGAATGAATATCTGTGTGCAAGTGCATGTGCAGAAGTGTGTGTGTGTGTGTAGGGTTAGGCCTGAATTCAATTCTGTGAAATACAACCCATTGTTATGCTTGGCTATTCATTCCTCCTCAGTTAAGTTCACTTTACATGAAATACGAAATACAAAACAGAATCACACATGAAACATGGAAGCATATGGACCACTATACGTTATATTCTGTGTCCAGGAACACTTTTTTTTAATAATAATTTTTTATTATGTTATGTTAGTCACCAACCAGGAACATTTCTACTTTGCCTCTCCTTCCTTCACCCTCATCTGAGGCCAACACAGGAGATACTTCTCTGCCTCGCAGCTGCTTCTCAGCATAACACTGAGCACAGACAGGGTCCTCAGTAAACTCCAGAACTGACTCTTAATCTAGTCCCTTTCCAACATCACTTTCCTGTTGGCCTCTGCCAACCTAAGAGAAATCCAATATCCACTCGGGTTGTTTTAGATCCACACAGCATTCTCCCCATCCAAGAATCTTGCCCATCCAAGAATGCCATTTATTCTTTTATCTTCCTCCACGTTGTTTTCTGCCTCCATGCTCCCACTGGCACACAGGTGTCCCGGTCTCATTATGGAACACTCATTAATATTCACCATGGGTACCCTGTGGTGTCCTCTCTACCCACAGATGTGTCTAGACTTCCATGAATATTAGCACTGAGAAAAGCACATTAAAAATTAGTGGTGAATCAACAGGGAGGACATAGAGCTCTGAGGTGGGACCCAGAGTAATGGGGCTAGCTTTGACTCTGATGTCTCTCACAAATCAGTCTGACAGAAGATCCTATGAGAAAGATAAATTCCGTTAAACAACTGCTTTTAGTGGTGCTTGGGAATTTGGTTGGTTGATAACCCAAATATAACTCAGCAAACTTCATTGGTCATACGTCAGTCCAGAGGTCTTGATGTTGGACCCCCACTGAGTTCTATAACTCTGCTCCATTCAAGGCAACCTGAAACACTCCACAATTATCCATGTTCACATGGTACTGCCAGTGGTGGATGGGATGAACTATAATTAATGAATTACAGTGTATTTAGCATCTGAGCACCCTCTGTGTGCCATGTGCCAAATAAAGCACACTGGTAGGTAAAGTGTCAAACCAGTTATGGCCTCTGCTCTCTAAGATCTTATCATCTATCTAATGGCAGGAGAGAAAATCATCACACAAGAAACAACTGAGGACTCTTCAATAATGTACTGAGGTCTCTATTTGCAGGTAAGTTAAAAGGGGAGAGATCACAACACAGGGAAATGTCCATGTCAACTTGATGGACCAGGGCAAGATTTTTTTCTGTGTCTTGAAGGACAGCTGGTGATTTGATGGGTAGAAAGGAAAAAGAAGTTGTCTGAAGCTGAAGGAACTTGTCAGCCCCACAGAGAGAGGCAGCAGTCCAACTAGCTGCTATGCCCACATCCAGAACTACTTTGGGTTACCCTGTCACCATGAGTGGGAAGCACATGGAAATGAAGCCACCACAGCCACCACAGCTTACCCAGATGAATGCCCACCTCACCAGTTCTCCCTGGAACTTGAGGGAACTCACCACTGACACCTCAGGAAAGCACACCTTAGTGAGAGAAATGTAGACTTGGCAGTAAGACCAACTCAAGTTCACTGCTTAGGTGACCTTTTACTCTCTAAGCCTCCCTCCCTGTGCTCCAAATGGGACTAATAAGGTACCAAACCCATAGGACTATTATGAAGAATAAATAAAATAATACATGCACATTGCCTGGAACACAATGCACACTTCATAAAAAGTTAACTCTTGCTATTGTTTTATACAGTCAATATTCCTAACAATTTATCCACATAGTCACTCTTCATTCCTTCCTGCATCCTTGTGCTCCCATCTAGAATCCTTTTCCTTCTGTCCAAAGAATCATTTTAGTATTTCTTTTAGGGTAGGTCTGCTAGTGAAGAATTCTGTGCTTGTATGCTCAAAGATGTTTTATTTCACCTTAACCTTTTTTTTCAAAGATTTATTCATTCATCTTGAGAGAGAGAGAGCACGAGCATACACACACGTGTGCATGCACAGGAGAGTGGGGGATGGGTGGAGGGAGAGGAAAGAGAGAATCCCAAGAAGACTCCCTGCTGAATGCAGAGCCCAATGTGGGGTCCAATCTCACAATCCTTGAGATCATGGCCTGAGCCAAAATTAAGAGTCACACACCCAACCAACTGAGCCCCCAGGTGCTCCTCACCTTAACTTTTGAAGGATATCTTCAATAGGCATAGAATTCTAGATCAGCAAATATTTTCTTTTATCACTTTGAAGATATCATCACATTGTCTTCCGGCTTTCATCATTTCTGGTGAGAAGCCAGCTGTTAATCTTACTGATGTTTGTTTGAAAGTAATGTACATTTTCTCCTCTTTGGCTGCCTCACAATTTTTTTTCTCTTTGTCTTTTGTCTCTGGCCGTTTTACTATGATGAGCTTATATATATGGTTTGCTTTGCATTTACCTTGCTTAAGGCTCATGGTTCTTCTTGAACCCATAGTTTGATGTGTTTCATCATTTTCATAAAATTCTTGAATATTATTTCTTCAAGTATTTTTTCTGCCCCATTGTCTCTCTCCTCTCTTTCTGGAACTCCCCATGCATATATGTTAGACCTCTTCATCATGCTCTTTCTATCTCTTATACTCTTTCCTGAACTTTACATTTTCGTCTTTAGTCTGGATATTTCCTAACTTTAGATCACTATTCTCTTCACATGTGTCAAATCTATTATTAAACCCATATTGTGTTGCATTTTTCAATTCTAGAATTTTCCTTTTTTTTTTTGTTTGTAGATTCCAGTTCTCTGTTGAAATTCTCTTTCTCATGAAACTTCCTGAATATGTTAATTATTTGTTTTAAAATCCATTTATGCTCGTTCTAAGATCTGTGTTTTGGGGGCACCTGGGTGGCTCAGTTGGTTAAGCATCCAACTCTTGATTTCAGCTCAGGTCATGATCTCAGGGTCGGGAGATTGAGCCCTGTGTTTGGCTTTGCGCTGAGCGTGAAGACTGCTTAAGATTCTCTCTCTCTCATAGATGGTTTTTATGAAATTGAGAAATGTACCCACTATCCCTATATTCTGAAGGGTTTTAATCAGGAAAGGATGCTGTATTTTGTCAAAC
>NC_048218.1:191935708-191960109 GCF_002007445.2 Ailuropoda melanoleuca | reverse complement strand
TCCTAGTTCTTATGTTCCATAGATGAGAGAAATCATATGATAATTGTCTTTCTCTGCTTGACTTATTTCACTTAGCATTATCTCCTCCAGTGCCGTCCATGTTGCAGCAAATGTTGAGAATTCGTTCTTTCTGATAGCTGAGTAATATTCCATTGTATATATGGACCACAGCTTCTTAATCCAGTCATCTGTTGAAGGGCATCTCGGCTCCTTCCATGATTTGGCTATTGTGGACAATGCAGCTATGAACATTGGGGTGCATATGGCCCTTCTCTTTACTACGTCTGTATCTTTGGGGTAAACACCCAGTAGTGCAATGGCTGGGTCATAGGGTAGTTCAATTTTTAACTTTTTAAGGGACCTCCACACTGTTTTCCAGAGTGGCTGTACCAACTTGCATTCCCACCAACAATGTAGGAGGGATCCCCTTTCTCCACATCCTCTCCAACAATTGTTGTTTCTTGCCTTGTCTATCTTTGCCATTCTAACTGGCGTAAGGTGGTATCTCAGTGTGGTTTTGATTTGAATTTCCCTGATGGCTAATGATTTTGAACATTTTTTCATGTGTCTGTTAGCCATTTGTATGTCTTCATTGGAAAAGTGTCTGTTCATATCTTCTGCCCATTTTATGATTTGTTTATTTGTTTCTCGTGTATTGAGTTTGAGAAGTTCTTTTGTAGATCTTGGATACCAGTCCTTTATCTGTAGTGTCCTTTGCAAATATATTCTCCCATTCCGTGGGCTGTCTCTTAGCAAAACTAAAATTCTTAAAACTAATAACTAAGTCCAGCAAGGTCAAAGGATACAAGATCTACATATGAAAATCAATTGTAAAAATACAATGCCACTCAAAAATAAATGAAATGCTTAGGTATAAATCTATGAAAATATGTACAGGACTTACATGCTGAAAGCTACAAAATACTAGTGAAAGAAAAAAGACCTAATTAAGTGGAGAGACACACTGTATTCACAGATTGGAACACTCAGCATAATAAAGATGTCAATTCTCTCCAAATTGATGTACAGGTATAATAAATTCCTAGCAAAATCCCAGCAAAAATTTTTGTCAATGTTTTACAATTTTAAAAAATTTCTGGGGCACCAGGCTGGCTCAGTCAGTAGAGCATGCAATCTTGATCTCAGGGTTGTTAAGTTTGAGCCCCACATCGGGTGTAGAGACGACTTAATTTTTTTCCCCTTAGGTCAACCAGTTTTTATAGATTTCAACTAAAAGAATGAATATCTGTGTGCAAGTGCATGTGCAGAAGTGTGTGTGTGTGTGTAGGGTTAGGCCTGAATTCAATTCTGTGAAATACAACCCATTGTTATGCTTGGCTATTCATTCCTCCTCAGTTAAGTTCACTTTACATGAAATACGAAATACAAAACAGAATCACACATGAAACATGGAAGCATATGGACCACTATACGTTATATTCTGTGTCCAGGAACACTTTTTTTTAATAATAATTTTTTATTATGTTATGTTAGTCACCAACCAGGAACATTTCTACTTTGCCTCTCCTTCCTTCACCCTCATCTGAGGCCAACACAGGAGATACTTCTCTGCCTCGCAGCTGCTTCTCAGCATAACACTGAGCACAGACAGGGTCCTCAGTAAACTCCAGAACTGACTCTTAATCTAGTCACTTTCCAACATCACTTTCCTGTTGGCCTCTGCCAACCTAAGAGAAATCCAATATCCACTCGGGTTGTTTTAGATCCACACAGCATTCTCCCCATCCAAGAATCTTGCCCATCCAAGAATGCCATTTATTCTTTTATCTTCCTCCACGTTGTTTTCTGCCTCCATGCTCCCACTGGCACACAGGTGTCCCGGTCTCATTATGGAACACTCATTAATATTCACCATGGGTACCCTGTGGTGTCCTCTCTACCCACAGATGTGTCTAGACTTCCATGAATATTAGCACTGAGAAAAGCACATTAAAAATTAGTGGCGAATCAACAGGGAGGACATAGAGCTCTGAGGTGGGACCCAGAGTAATGGGGCTAGCTTTGACTCTGACGTCTCTCACAAATCAGTCTGACAGAAGATCCTATGAGAAAGATAAATTCCGTTAAACAACTGCTCTTAGTGGTGCTTGGGAATTTGGTTGGTTGATAACCCAAATATAACTCAGCAAACTTCATTGGTCATACTTCAGTCCAGAGGTCTTGATGTTGGACCCCCACTGAGTTCTATAACTCTGCTCCATTCAAGGCAACCTGAAACACTCCACAATTATCCATGTTCACATGGTACTGCCAGTGGTGGATGGGATGAACTATAATTAATGAATTACAGTGTATTTAGCATCTGAGCACCCTCTGTGTGCCATGTGCCAAATAAAGCACACTGGTAGGTAAAGTGTCAAACCAGTTATGGCCTCTGCTCTCTAAGATCTTATCATCTATCTAATGGCAGGAGAGAAAATCATCACACAAGAAACAACTGAGGACTCTTCAATAATGTACTGAGGTCTCTATTTGCAGGTAAGTTAAAAGGGGAGAGATCACAACACAGGGAAATGTCCATGTCAACTTGATGGACCAGGGCAAGATTTTTTTCTGTGTCTTGAAGGACAGCTGGTGATTTGATGGGTAGAAAGGAAAAAGAAGTTGTCTGAAGCTGAAGGAACTTGTCAGCCCCACAGAGAGAGGCAGCAGTCCAACTAGCTGCTGTGCCCACATCCAGAACTACTTTGGGTTACCCTGTCACCATGAGTGGGAAGCACATGGAAATGAAGCCACCACAGCTGACCCAGATGAATGCCCACCTCACCAGTTCTCCCTGGAACTTGAGGGAACTCACCACTGACACCTCAGGAAAGCACACCTTAGTGAGAGAAATGTAGACTTGGCAGTAAGACCAACTCAAGTTCACTGCTTAGGTGACCTCAGACAAGCCACTTTTACTCTCTAAGCCTCCCTCCCTGTGCTCCAAATGGGACTAATAAGGTACCAAACCCATAGGACTATTATGAAGAACAAATAAAATAATACATGCACATTGCCTGGAACACAATGCACACTTCATAAAAAGTTAACTCTTGCTATTGTTTTATACAGTCAATATTCCTAACAATTTATCCACATAGTCACTCTTCATTCCTTCCTGCATCCTTGTGCTCCCATCTAGAATCCTTTTCCTTCTGTCCAAAGAATCATTTTAGTATTTCTTTTAGGGTAGGTCTGCTAGTGAAGAATTCTGTGCTTGTATGCTCAAAGATGTTTTATTTCACCTTAACCTTTTTTTTCAAAGATTTATTCATTCATCTTGAGAGAGAGAGAGCACGAGCATACACACACGTGTGCATGCACAGGAGAGTGGGGGATGGGTGGAGGGAGAGGAAAGAGAGAATCCCAAGAAGACTCCCTGCTGAATGCAGAGCCCAATGTGGGGTCCAATCTCACAATCCTTGAGATCATGGCCTGAGCCAAAATTAAGAGTCACACACCCAACCAACTGAGCCCCCAGGTGCTCCTCACCTTAACTTTTGAAGGATATCTTCAATAGGCATAGAATTCTAGATCAGCAAATATTTTCTTTTATCACTTTGAAGATATCATCACATTGTCTTCCGGCTTTCATCATTTCTGGTGAGAAGCCAGCTGTTAATCTTACTGATGTTTGTTTGAAAGTAATGTACATTTTCTCCTCTTTGGCTGCCTCACAATTTTTTTTCTCTTTGTCTTTTGTCTCTGGCCGTTTTACTATGATGAGCTTATATATATGGTTTGCTTTGCATTTACCTTGCTTAAGGCTCATGGTTCTTCTTGAACCCATAGTTTGATGTGTTTCATCATTTTCATAAAATTCTTGAATATTATTTCTTCAAGTATTTTTTCTGCCCCATTGTCTCTCTCCTCTCTTTCTGGAACTCCCCATGCATATATGTTAGACCTCTTCATCATGCTCTTTCTATCTCTTATACTCTTTCCTGAACTTTACATTTTCGTCTTTAGTCTGGATATTTCCTAACTTTAGATCACTATTCTCTTCACATGTGTCAAATCTATTATTAAACCCATATTGTGTTGCATTTTTCAATTCTAGAATTTTCCTTTTTTTTTTTGTTTGTAGATTCCAGTTCTCTGTTGAAATTCTCTTTCTCATGAAACTTCCTGAATATGTTAATTATTTGTTTTAAAATCCATATGCTCGTTCTAAGATCTGTGTTTTGGGGGCACCTGGGTGGCTCAGTTGGTTAAGCATCCAACTCTTGATTTCAGCTCAGGTCATGATCTCAGGGTCGGGAGATNTGAGCCTGCTTCTTCCTCTCCCACTCCCCCTGCTTGTGTTCCCTCTCTCACTGGCTGTCTCTATCTCTGTCAAATAAATAAATAAAATCTAAAAAAAAAAAATAATAAAAAATAAAATCCATTTATGCTCGTTCTAAGATCTGTGTTTTTGGGGCACCTGGGTGGCTCAGTTGGTTAAGCATCCAACTCTTGATTTCAGCTCAGGTCATGATCTCAGGGTCGGGAGATTGAGCCCTGTGTTTGGCTTTGCGCTGAGCGTGAAGACTGCTTAAGATTCTCTCTCTCTCATAGATGGTTTTTATGAAATTGAGAAATGTACCCACTATCCCTACATNCTGATCTTAAGGGAAAGGCTTCCAGCTTTTCCCCATTGAGAATAATGCTTGCAGTAGGCTTTTCATAGATGGCTTTTATGAGATTGAGAAATGTACCCTCTATTCCTACACTCTGAAGGGTTTTAATCAGGAAAGGATGCTGTATTTTGTCAAATGCTTTTTCTGCATCAATTGAGAGGATCATATGGTTCTTGAGTCTTTTCTTGTTGATATGATGTATCACATTGATTGATTTGCGAGTGTTGAACCATGCTTGCATCCCAGGTATGAATCCCACTTGGTCATGATGGATAATCCTTTTAATGTACTGTTGGATTCTATTAGCAAGGATCTTGTTGAGGATTTTGGCATCCATATTCATTAGAGAAATCGGTCTGTAATTCTCCTTTTTGATGGGGTCTTTGCCTGGTTTGGGGATCAAGGTAATACTGGCCTCATAGAATGAGTTTGGTAACCATCTATGAAAAGCCTACAGTGAATATCATTCTCAATGGGGAAAAGCTGAAAGCCTTTCCANGAAAAGCCTACTGCAAGCATTATTCTCAATGGGGAAAAGCTGGAAGCCTTTCCCTTAAGATCAGGAACACGACAAGGATGCCCACTCTCACCATTATTATTCAACATAGTACTAAAAGTCCTTGCAACAGCAATCAGACAACAAAAAGGTATAAAAGGTATCCAAATCGGCAAAGAAGAAGTCAAACTGTCTCTCTTTGCAGATGACATGATACTCTATATGGAAAACCCAAAGGAATCCACTCCCAAACTATTAGAAGTTATAGAGCAATTCAGTAATGTGGCGGGATACAAAATCAATGCTCAGAAATCAGTTGCATTTCTATACACAAACAATGAGACTGAAGAAAGAGAAATTAGGGAATCAATTCCATTTACAATAGCACCAAAAATCATATGATATCTCGGAATTAACTGGAGACATAAAGGATCTATATTCTAGAAACTACAGCTCACTCTTGAAAGACATTGAAGAAGACACAAAAATATGGGAAAACTTTCCTTGCTCATGGATCGGAAGAATAAACATAGTTAAAATGTATATGCTAACCAAAGCAATTTACACTTTCAATGCCATCGCGATCAAAATACCAATGACATTTTTCAAAGAACTGGAACAAACAGCCCTTAAATTTGTGTGGAACCAGAAAAGGCCCCGAATCGCCAAGGAATTGTTGAAAAGGAAAAACAAAGCTGGGGGCATCACAATGCCGGATTTCGAGNGCCAAGGAATTGTTGAAAAGGAAAAACAAAGCTGGGGGCATCACGTTGCCTGATTTCAAGCTATACTACAAAGCTATGATCAAAAAGACAGCATTGTACTGGCACAAAAACAGACACATAGACCAATGGNCTTCTCTGAATTTAGTTTTCTTCTTTTTTTAAGATTTTCTTTTTAAGGGGTGCCTGGGTGGTTCAGTTGTTAAGCGTCTGTCTTCAGCTCAGGTCATGATCCCAGGGTCCTGGGATCAAGCCCCGCATCAGGCTCTTTGCTCAGTGAGCCTGCTTCTCCCTCTTCCTCTGCCTGCTCCCCCTGCTTGTGCTCTCTCTCTATCAAATAAATAAAAATAAAATCTTAAAAAAATAGATTTTTTTAAGTAATCTTTTAAGTAATCTCTACACCCAATGTGGGGCTTGAACTTACAACCCGAGATCAAGAGTCACATGCTCCACCAACTGAGCCAGCCAGGCACCCCTGAATTTAGTTTTCTTAACCTCTCCTTCCTTACCAAGTAACACTTTGAGAGAATTCTAACAAGTTTATGTCCTGATCCTTTAAACATAGAATAACGTTGCTATACTTCTTTCCTCATAGCTTCCAAATGGTATCTGAGAACCTCATGAACCGATGTCAACTTTCCCACCCTTTCCCTTGCATAGCCTACAATCCAGCAAAGTAGAACCAGTTACCATCACTTGTTGTACTATTTTTTAATTGCTTGTTGCTCTGTTTTTCCCACTCCAGATCATATTTCAGCATGCAGGGTACTCCTACTCTCATATTCACCTGCCCAAACCCTATTATCTAAGTCCAGATAAATGGCATCTTCCATAATTAAACCCTGAATCCTCAGAATTTGTATTAGTTTCATCCTTCTCTGAACTCCAACAGTCTTTCATTGGAATGTTATTTATGCCCAGGTCCTATTTCCACTACCAGCTAACTGAGAATGGTCAATGTTTCTGTCTTCCAAGGATCCATTCTCCCTTCCAGTGGCATAGTTACATGCTCACCTGATGTCCCCCTCAGGAGCCACCTCTCTTCACTCTCTGGCTAGGTGGTTCTAGCAGAACCAACTCCCACCCCTGGCTCACAAAACTGCACATCTCAGCCAAGAAACTTGTATGGAATTTGGGGAATGGCTAACCTGGAAGGAGGTCACACTACGTCATTTCTCTACCCGAAACTCTAAAAAGGCTCCCATTTCACTTAGAGGAGAAGCCTAAAAGGCTCCAGATAGATCTTGCCTTCCCCTCCTCTTTGACCTTTTCTTCTGTTACTCTTTTCCTCATGTCTACTTCAGCCACACCGCTGCTTTGCTTCCTCAGACATGCCAGGCATAATCTCATCTTAATGCCTTTACTCTATCTGGTCCCTTTGCCAGACCGACCTTCCCTCAGACATCCATTTGACTGACTCCAAATGAGACCTGAAGGAGTCTGTGCAGATCTCACTTCTCAGCAAGGCTTATCCTGTGCCCCCCTTTACTGTTGGCACACACCACCACCTCAGCATTCCTGATGCCCCTCACTCTCTCCTTTTTCCAGATCACTTCTAACAGACTCTATAATTTGCTTATTCTTACCTTTACTTACATTTACATCTAGTACACACACACACACACACACACACACATACACACACACACACACACACACAGGAATCTAAGCTCCTGGAGGCAGGAATCTTTTCCTGCTGGGCTCACTGATATCTCCAAAGCCCTAGAACAGTGCCTGGCTCAGAGCAGGCCCTGCATAAATACCCACTGAGTGTTGCATCAACTTGGAATTAGCCCTCATTTCTGTGAGCAGCATCCCTTCATCACACCTCCATTTGGGTACCTGAAAGATGCTGATGCTCAGGTAGGGTGAGTGTTCTGTGAAAATCCCAACTTCACAGCCACCATGCCTACCTCTTCACTTGAAGAAAAATTCTATTAATCAGGAAGAGAAATCAAGTCAGAGAGAAACAAACTTCAATTAAGCACTGGGAAACTGAAATTGAGCTAGATACTCTAAGTAAAATGAATGTGTCAATATGCAAGGAAAGAAATCTGGGGGCCAGAGTAAATCAGAAGCTCCATGTGGTTCAAACGGCCTCCTGATGTCAAAATGTAAGTGTTAACCAAAGATGTCATGCTTTTGCACTTCACAGACCCTTTTGTGTCTATTATTTCGCATCATCTTCATAACGACTCTAAGAAAACAGTCATCCCCGTCTTAGAAGGTGAGGAACTGGTGCTCCAGGAAATGAAAAGATACCCCCAAAGCCATACAGCTATGTGGTGATACTAGAAGACAGATCTCATACCTCAGCACAGAAATTTTCCCACTGGGGTGTCTGAAGCCCAGGGGTGTGTGGGGGTATGCCTGGGGGACCCAAAGCCAGAGCACAGATATGCATACCTTCCCAGAGCACTGATTCTGTCCTGGGGTTCACAGAAATAAAAGGTGTTGGGCACCTGGGTGGCTCAGTCAGTTAAGCATCTGCCTTTGGCTTGGGTCATAATCTCAGGGTCCTGGAACCGAGCCACAAGTCGGGCTCCCTGTTCAGCATGGAGTCTGCTTCTCCTTCTATCTCTGCCCCTCCCCCCTGCTCCTGTGCACGCGACGTGCTCTCTCGCTCGCTCTCTCTCTCGCTCCCCCCCTCAAATAAATAAGTAAAATCTTTTTTAAAAAAGAAATAAAAGGTGTTATTCTTATATTAAAACAAACATGGGTTTTGTATAAAGGACAATGCAAAATATTTGCATGAATTTTTAAAATTAAACAACACAAGTTTCCATATTTATAGAAGGCAGCTTAGAGCTCTGTAGTACCCTCCCCCACCCATGCCGACTCTTACATTAACCAGCTGTGCAGCTTTGGACAAGCTACTTACCTTCTCTAAGCCTGATTTGGGGATATGAAACGAAATAATAATGCCTTCCTCACAGACTTGTTGCTAAGAACATTAAATTAAGATACATAAGAGAAGTCCTAAAAACAGACCCTGACATAGGAAAGAAGAATGAAAATATTTTTTATTTATCATTATTATATTGTAATATTGAAAAAAAACATATGGGAAGCAAGAAGCAATCATCCCATTAAAGTCCCCAAACATGTCCAATGTAAGGTTTCACTTGAGAAGCAAGAACAGGAAAAGATTTAGAGAATACAAATTGCAAACATGATTAGGGGGTAAAAAGCAACCTGCTTCAGAAAGGTTAAAGGAGCCGATTTTCTTTGAACTTGAGGAAGAAAAAGCTGAGAGACTTGGAACCTTCACGAAGTAAAAAGAAGGCTCAGCTATTGTCCACCTTCGGGGAACGGAGGGCTGATTAGGCATCGGGGGTATCTGCGTGGCTCTGGGAATCTTAGAACCGATGAGAGAGAAGTGGAACCCCTTTTCCTGGAGGTTTCCTTGGAGATCCTAGAATATGGGATACTGACGCATGGATGAGGAGGAGCTGGTCGTGTAAGCGGAAAGCCTGACCATTGATACCAGGAAGTTTGATGCACCAAGAGCCCAAATCTCCACGTTATCCCTGCCTGGCTACCCTGTGGTCCAGTTTCACTTACTATGTTGTGTTAAGCCATTTATGGCTCCAGAGGATAAACGCTACCCCCAAGGCGTTATCTGTTCAGTCATTAAGTCTTTAATACTAGAACTCACTAAATGAGCTCCCGCCAACCAGTGGAATACCCAGGAAAGGGACACAGAACAGGTACGTTGTGAAACTTCAACAGGAGAAAGGCAAGGGACCACCCGGGAGGGGCCTGGCAGCCCTGGAAGGAGCTCAGCTTGGAGCAGAGAGGGGCCAGAAGATAAACCTCACTTCCATACAAACCTTCCACTCACCCTGCTTTCAGGAGGCTCTGTCCCCTCAGGGGAGCTCCAGGAAGGCAAGAACTTTGTCATGATGACTTTATTCCTGGGTCTAAGAGAGCATGCACCCACCACCGTGGGGGCACACTCTCACACACGCTCTGCAGCTGCAGCTGGGACCTCTAGGTCCCTGGGACCTCTGTCTACATTGGGCTTTGTCACTTACTGCTCCAAGGCCTCCGGTTCCAAATCTGAACCGCAGACGCTGAGACCATCCTGTCCTCTCACCATCCCCTACCCCTCCAGCCCCCATCTGTCCAGCATTTCTCCCTGCCTCATCCCTCAAAGGCCCCCGCTGCCCTCCTCCCTGCTCCTGTCACTTACCCTCTCAGGTCTCCCCATCCCTCCCCCGCAGATCTGGCCTGCCCATCCATCTTGTCTCCTTCCACAGTCTGTCCTCCCTCCTACCCTGATCTGTCCATCTTCTCCCCCAGTATCTGTCACAACGCTTCTCCCACCCAGTTCTGCCTGGCTGTGTGTGCCCCTGCTCTGTCCTCTGGCTCCATCCTCCTCACCCCTCTAGCCCACATCTGGAACCACACTGGGTTCTCAATGGGGGGGAGAGGGGCAAGACTACTCATGGGGCCTGAAATGCGACATCAATCCCCCTCTCTGACATCAAAAAAAAAAAAAAAGTACCTGAAACATCACGGCTGTTCAATAAATACCAATAAACCAATGAGTGAATGAATGAATACTAACTGAATGAGTAATGTGATAACAGAGATGCTGGCAAGCATAAGAGTGGAGAGGACACCTGACATTCTCATCCCAGAATATTCTGCAGCACAGAGTATTTCTCAGGTGTGAGCAAACACTGTGGGTGATTCCTGCTTTCTGGAGAGAGGGATCCTGCAAGAGAGGTCATGCCATTACCCAGGGGATGCAGAGCGACTGCCAAGGCTCAGGACTTGGCTGGCTGTTGTTTCGGCTGGGGGAGAGAATAACGACCATGAGGGAACAATGGTACTCCACCTGCCCTGTGCCCTCAAAACTCCTCTGGGCAAAACACAGCAGAAACACAAGATTCATGTTATTCTGTCTTTCCTCAGGGGGCTGTAAGTCCCTAGCAACCCCAGGCCAAGTCCCTTGTGATCAAGTAAGTTCATCCTGCCACCCCATCCTGCAATGCACCCAGACGCTGGGCGAGGGGGGAGTACCCTCTGTGAACAGAACCTGGCACCTGCCTTCGGTCTCAATTCGGCGGCACCCAGGAATCCAGGAAAGTGGAGGATGGCTGAGTGCAGGCAGTAGCTGGGGCTTCCAGGGGATGGGCCAGGAAGGGTCCAAGATTCCTACCAGGAGTGGAGGCTGAGGGCAAGGGTCTATGCAAGTGTCTGGCGTCCGGGCTCAGCAGATGCCCTAGAGGGCCTGGCCAGGTGAGATTCATCCCCACCCTCAGTGCTCATCTGAGCCATATCCGGAGACCCACCCTCTGAGCAGGAAGCTCAGTGGGTGCAAGCAGCCCCGGAGGGGGGCCTCAGCATTAGTCAGCATCATCCAGGACATTGCCCCCCCTCCACCTGGGCTCCCTGAAGGGAAATCAGCACTCGTTGCCAGGCCTGGCTTTCAAGGTGGCCCTGGCACATCAGGCCCTCAGTTAACTCATCACACACAGCACAGGTCATTAAGACATCCACCTGCCTGCGACACCCACACCAGCTCACCGAGGTGGCCTTCTGGCAGAGGCCAGGAAGCACAGGGAGGAGTCAAGGCATGAGGTGCTACTGCCCTCTGCTGGCAGCTTCCAGGTATTCCATGCTGATGCCAAAGAGAAGGCTGAACAGGCCAAAGAGGGCATCCTCCCTTCTCCCACACATCCTTACCCTGGGGGACACACAGGATTGGGCCCCCCCCCAGGGGCCACAGAACTACCCGGACCCAGGAGAGTCATCCACCTTGCAGAGAGAGAACAGACAGCACAGGTGAGAGAAGAAGAGGAGAGCAGAAAGAAGGGAGCTCACCAACCTCCCCGGAGGAATAACAGCCCCTTCCATGCAGAGAGCAGTCAAATACACTGGACACCAAGTCAAACAGGACAACCCCAAATGGCATGGCAGGGCAGGTATGGGTTCCTCCCATTTTGCAGATGAGAAAGGTGCAGGCCCAGAGGGTCAGTGTCCCTCATCCACAGTCATACAGCCAGGTGTGGAATGAGACCCACAACACAGGGTCTGCCTTCCTTGTCCAGGGCTCGGACAGATAATATTAAACAAGTGTTTCTTGTCCCCTGTTACACATCCCAGAACATCTGCAATCATGAGATCTTGTACTGAAAAAAGCATGTGCCCCCCACCACTAGTCCTGACTTGTCATCTGGCAACCGCCAGGCATGGTCAGGGAGAGGCTGGGTCTGGTCACCATCTGCATTCTCTGTAATAGACTGAAAAGCACACTAAACAGAGATGAGCAAAGGTCAGACAAAACAGCATCCTAGAGCATGGAAACACACTCACCCCCAGCAAAACAGACAGACAGCCCCTAGGATGCTTACATGCTGAGCTGGCCCTACAAAGGCTGCAGCTCAGATGATTGGCTTGTTTAACACCATACCCCTGTTGCTTCCAACAAATGACCAGCGTGGCCATCACCAAAGAGAAGCCAAGGCCTTAAATAAAGGCAGCCAGGGGCTCTGGGCTCACCACACGCCCATGTGCTCTTTGGTTTGGGGACCTTCTTCTTCCCCTGGAGACAGATTACGCTCTAATCAGTGTCCCCAGCTCTAATCAGTGTCCCCAGCCTATCTACCTTCTCCCCCATCCTCCCTCTTTCTGTTTGGCCTCCCACAGCCCCTGCCCTAACCACTGCCCAGGACTGCCTTCCTCCTTTCCTCCTGCCCTTTCCCCAGACTATGGCCAGGGTCAAGGGCAGGGCTAGCCCTCCCAAGCAGGATTAAACTGATTGGAAAGAAGCAAGCACATCCCTCATCCTTGGTTCTCTGAGTCAGCCACAAGCAATAGCAAAATGCGTCCCCTGCTCTGGACCCAGGAGCAGGTGACAAATGGGCAACTTGTTCTTCCTCTGGATTTTTTTTAACGCTCAGAGAGAAGAGGAGGAATATTTATTAGTAAGGAAATGGGACTTGTCGGAGCCTATGAACGCCCCCACACATGTCTGCTCTCAAGGAAGAAGAAAGACAAGTTAAGAAATCTAAGACCCCTGGTGAGCTATGGAGCAATCTCTCTGGAAATAAAATGTGCACCCAAGCAGGGGCTCCAATCAGACGCTTTCACCAGCTAGAAAGGGGAGCTACTGGAGGAGAAAATGAAGCCTGGTGCCCACCACTGTCCTCAATCCTGGCTGCCCTAGGGCTCATTTCCAGCCCTAGTCTTTGCCTACCTGGCCAAGTCACACCATCCCTGACCCCCTTGCGTGGGGCTCCGGCAGCCTGCAGATGGGCCAAACCTGCCCCAAGAAAGCTTCCTAGAAAGGACTACTCCATGGGGACTCTGGGATCACTGTCGCCTACCCTTGGAGTATGCACAGTATCGTGGCAGGTCAGGCCTGGGCAGCTCCTCCTCGCCCTGTCCTGCAGGAGCCAGTGCTGACCCAATCATGCTGACTCACTCATCCGTTCTCAGGGACCACCCTCCATGTGCCGAAGCAGTGCTCAGCCCCATGGGGTCCGGGAGATGAGTAAGACCTATCTTCGTCCTCACAAAACCTTCATGCTTGAAAGGGATGACCAATGACAAAAAGTCACATTTCTATCTCACATAACTGCTCAGAAGAATGTTTACGCAATATTCTCATTTTAGTTACCTAACGGCCCTGGATAAGAGCTGGTTTTCAAATCTCTGCTTCACAGAAGAGGAAAGAGTGTCACAGAGATGAGCCTGACCCTCAGACTTCTGCTCAAGGTTCTTGTACTCTACCACCCACAGCAGGATGGCAAGGCAGGGTCTTTCCACTGATTCCAGGAATGGGAAGGGTTTGATGAGCCCCCACACGGGGTCAGGACCAGTGGTTGGGGTCCTCAGATCTGAGGGTATGCAGCTGCAGAGCATGGGACTTTCCGCCTACCTGAGTGCCTCTCCCAAAACAGGTGTCCTCTCCAAAGAGTGTCCCAGACCAGGGAGGGGAACAGATAAGGCCTGTGTCTGCGCAATGGGCTAGAAGCAGAATGGACTGGTGCTGCCTGGGGTCACCTTTCAATGGCCCCCCATAGCATAACTTCGGCATCACTCTATATAGCCCAGGGGCTGGGAAATGTCCAGCTAGAGAATCTGTCTTAGGGAGAAGAAGAAAACTCGAGCCTAGATTTTCCTCCCTGATCCACACTGCATCTTCCTGACCACCCAGCCCCCAGCCAAGGCCAGCGACCTTCCCAGAAGCTCTGCAGCCAGTGCCACACGAGCCTCATGTGTGGGTCTCTCCTTCCCTCTGGTGGACAGAGTGCAGCAGTGCAACCACATCCCTGCACAACCCAAATGCTGAAATCACCTTTCTTCCCACCACCTCTCTGACCCTTGGATGCTGTGTCGGGGATGGGGGTCAGTGACCTTGCTCTCTGCTCCCAACTCTCACTCCCCTTACTTCCCCCTAGAGATGAGGACTAGCTCCTTTCTGACCTCAGCACTGCCTGGCTTGGTGTCCAGGTCCTTCCCCGCGGTTGGTGCCCTGCCCCGGTGCTGTTAGGCCTCCCCTGCACCGTGACCCTTTCTCCCCAGATCTCCTTGCCCACATCTCATCCCTGCCGCCTGCCTGTCAGTCTGGTCTCCTTGTCCACAGAAGGCTCTGACCTTGGGTGAGGTCTGACCTGGCCCCAGATGCCCAGCTGTGACCACCAGCTTCAAGGCCCTGGGATGCTGGTTTCTTAGCCTCTGCTTCTCTAAGTTGACTTGACTTGCTCTGTGGCCCCAGTTCAACCCACTTTAACCAGTACTGACCTCAACTTTAGCAGGCATTGTGGTAGGACCAGTGGGAACCAGAGATCAGTCTACCAGGGAAAATGGACATGAGTAAAATGAACCAAGACCGTACGGGGACGGCAACCCGGAAGCCCCTAGAGGGAGGCTTTGTGGGGAAAGTGATCAGTCTACACGGATGTGTGAGCAGCTTCACCCAAGGGAAACAGTGCGAGGAGGCTGGCTGCAATGGCTGCCACCTACTGAGCACTGTCTTTACCTACATTATCTTCTACCCCGGTCCTAGCCCTGAAGTTAAATTATTATCGGATGATGGAGCCTCAGAGCATTAGAGCAGTTTGTCCCAGTTCCCACAGCTAGAGGGCTATTTGAACCTGGTCTCATGTTGCTTGCACCACATTCTGCTGCTTTTCCAGCAGCAGGCAGAGCAGGAGCAAACACATAAGAGCATGGAAGTGTTGGCACACTTGGGAATGGAGTGTCTCCAGATAGGCTGAAACAAAGCTTTGTGAGCATGATTTTGTACTAGAGGAGGTGTTATGACTTAGATTTTCAAAGATATGCAGATGGCAGATTAAGAGGGTAAGACTAGGAGTGGCTGACCAAACATTCCTCGATAACTCTGCTCTCCTCTATGGTAATAGAACCCATAGTTTTTATCTTAGTTCTTGGTCACTCTAAATAAAAACTACATTTCCCAGCCTTCCTTGCTGACAGATATGCCCCATGGCTAGGGGATGTGAGCAGAGCCTATGTCAACAACTTCTAGGGGATGCTTTTATTTTTTTTTTAAAGATTTTATTTATTTATTTGACAGAGAGAGACAGCAAGAGAGGGAACACAAGTAGGGGGGAGCTGGAGAGGGAGAAGCAGGCTCCCTGCTAAGCAGGGAGCCCAACACAGGGCTCAATCCCAGGACAGTGGGATCATGACCTGAGCTGAAGGCAGATGCTTAACCACTGAGCCACCCAGGAACCCGTAGAGGATGCTTTTAAGGGGAAGAGCATGCCTTCCCTTCCTCCTTTGCCTCTTCCCACTGGCTGACTGCAGATGAGCCAGTGAGATATACGGGATCATGCAAACACAGGAATCACAGAGTGGCAACAAAGAAGACACCTGCATCCCACACACCACAGAGCCACCATGCTGTCCCAGGACCGCTCATAGTCAGACTGTTACTTGTGAAAGAGAAATAAACTCTCATGTTTAAGCTGTTGTTATCTGTGATCTCTCGAGGCCATGGCAAGGAGGAAGAGCGGGGGAGGGAGGGGTTTCCAGAGACACTGAAGGAAACACCAACAGGACTTGGTATCTGATCAAATGTGAGGCCTGAGGACAGAGGACATTGGCTGGCATTAAGCTGACAGCAGAATGGAGGTGTTCAAGACACAGTGTCCTTTCTTTTTATTATTTCACTTCCAGATCTAACTTCCTACTCACCCATCTTCTCTTCAGGACCTCTCCTTTCCCAGATGCCAAATTGCTTTGCCAAGACCTCTCCTGCCTCTGTCCTTCACATATACTTCTCTCTCTGCTGGGACACCACTTGCAGCCCTGCACCACCTTTGCCTGGCTGACTCAGAGCATCTTTTATGGACCCAGTGCAAACAGCACCTCCCCCTGGGAAGCTGCCCTGACTCCCCAGAGCTGGACGAGATCCCATTGCCTGTACTTTCACTGCGTCCCCTGGACTGCGCTCCCTCTGTGTCAGCATGGACTTCTCTGTCCTGTAAGCATTTGCTTTCTAGTCATTTCTCTCACTTAACCAGGAGCTCCATGGGGACAGAGACCATATTCACCTTTGGATCCCCACTGCCTGACATAGAGCCTGGCACTTGATGGGCATCCAAGAGATGTCACTGTGCAGGATTTTCCTTTATGCTCACTCCTCAAAACCACCCTCTGGCTCCCCATTTACCATTCACCCTCAGCAGGTTCCACCAACTGAGTTACGCACAGCACTTACATGAAACAGAAGGAAAACAAGCCAGCAACGCCAGGCCGCTGCCTGCAGCTGCACTCACCATGCTGTGACTCAGAACTGCCATTATCAAAAGGTAACAGGTTTCTGCAGTCTTACTCCCCATTTGGACAGAAAAACATGAAGCAAGCTTTCTCAAGGATGTTTAACTTGAAATGTTCCGTACCTTAAAATTTAGGTCTCCATTTCAGAAATGATTCAGCCTTAGATGAAAGAAGACAAATGTCGCTATTTATCCAAAGTTAGGAAACACCACGCATGTCAAATCTCCATATACCTTTCCCTCTTAATGCAGCAAAATGATACCTTTATCACCATTCAATCAAAGGCTCACCAAGTCAGTGCAGGGAGACGGGGCTGTAGCAGTAATCACCAGATGTTTCTGCAACCCCTCACGCCAATCTACTGCACAGCATCGCCGTTATAAACACGTGAAAGGCTTCCTCGATTTCACTCCCCATCATCATCAGCCACAACAGATATTTATTGACCGTCTGTTATATGCAGGACACTTTGCTAGGTGCGGGAAAGGAAAACTTGAAGAGAAATTTCCCAAGGACTTTGAAAAGGGGAGCATGTGTCCCTCAGAAGTAAGTTATCTGTCTCTGAAATGAGTCACCGAGTCATTTGTAAAAGGAGACAAATGCAATAGCTTTTATAAAGAAAAATGGTCTAGACCAACGTGCACTGTCAGATTGCTGTGTGTGCAATTTTGGCCGAATGCAGGAAAATGATGCCATCATAATTACTCAACTGAGTGGTGACCGAGTCGATGCAGGGAGGCCAAACCTTCGGCAGTGTGCATCGACATCCCTCTTGTGGCCCTGTCTCCAGATTCTGCCCCCAACCCCCGGCACTGCCAAACCCAGTGGGTAAAATGTTGCCACAGTCCTGCGCTCCACTCGGCCACGAAATGTGAAGATTGGATCTATGAATGTTTTGAAGTCAAGAAGATGTGCACTTTTGAAAAGGGCTCTGGATCTCCAAAATTTGTCACACAGAGAGTTAAAACAACTGCAATGGTTTCGGAGAGAAAAAAGAACTCTATGAACACAAAATTTCCGTACGCCTTTGTTAATGAGTTCAGGAAAACAAAAGAAACGTCACTGTCCTACAAATGCTCACTGAGTCACTCAGCAATGCAAAGCCTTTAACAGTTGTTTCTGAGCGTTTCTTAAAATCTCTTTACACATTCAAGTCACTGAGCATCGTTATTAGCAAAATATTGAAATGTACAAGATTTTACTCATTTGTGCAAGAAAACTTGAAGGAAAATTTCTCAATATTTTGAATCTTGGAGTTTTATATATTTGACACTACCATTTCTGCATCAAGTGTCTATGTAGCTGTTTGTGTTTAATGCGGAGAAAAAAGGCTTCTATCCCTATTTAGAATGCAGAGCCTGAGAGATACCAAAAACCAATTTCTTCACTCTAAAAGAGGAGAAGATGGAGGCCCAGGAAGGGGCACAGCCTTCACAGTCACAAAATGTGATGCAAGGGCCAGCATTGTCTAAAAGTGACCCCAAGACCTCACTCTGGGTTTCCTGGGCACTGAGCCAGCTGGGAAGAGGCCCCCAATTCTCCCAGTGCAAAGTGCAGCACCCAAGCCCAGCTTCTCGCAGGACCGGTGGGTTTCCTCCCCTCCCTGCACCCACACCTCTGCAGAGGAGCTGCAACTTCCAATGGGCCCCAGGTCTGCAGGTGCTGAACAGCTGGTGTTTCCAGAAAACTCAGTAACAGCTGGTACTAAAACCCAGACCGCCCTGTGCCAGGCACTGAGGTTTCCCTTGCCTACTATCGGGTTGCTCTCATACTTGCCCCACAAAAAGGGAGACCCCAAGAAGTAGGTCCTTCCACTGGAATGCAAAGCCACACTGTACATCCAGCATAGCACCGGGTCCTGGTATGCCCCTTTGGAGGGACAAGGGGAGGGGGGAGGTCTGTACCTTCTCCTTCTGCTGACTCTGCCTTAGAAGTTCTTTTTACCCACCCCCACCCCCGAGAGAAGTCTAATTCTTAACCTGTACCATGTGACATTGTAGAATGGGTACTGAGTCCTGCTGCATAAGGTGAACAGCCAGATGGAAACTTCCTGTGTCACTCTGGTGACCCTTAGAGGACCACGTTGTGCCATGCAGAGCC
This sequence comes from Ailuropoda melanoleuca, assembly GCF_002007445.2. Lineage (NCBI taxonomy): Eukaryota > Metazoa > Chordata > Mammalia > Carnivora > Ursidae > Ailuropoda > Ailuropoda melanoleuca. Next base: position 191,941,405 of record NC_048218.1, on the reverse strand, counting down.
AGTTAACAGGAACAGTTGGGAAGAAAACCAAAGTGCCCAACTTTCAACCTGCTACATTATTATAACACTTCACAATACGTCAGCATAGATGGTAATACATATATAACTGTATTAGTCAGGGGTCTCCAGAGAAACAGAACCAATAGGAGATAAATACACACATAGATATAGATACAGACGTAGATCAAGAGATTTCTTGCAAGGAATTAGTCCACATGATTATGGAGTACAACAAGTCCCAAGATATGCAGTTGGGAAACTGGTGACTCAAGAGAGCCAACGGTGCACGTTTCAGTCCAAAAGCCAGCAGGCTCAAGACCCAGTAAGAGCCAATTTTTCAGTTCCATTCTGAGGCAGGAAAAGACGGGTGGCCCAGCTCAGCAGTCAGGCAGAAGTTCCCTCAGATCTACAACAGATTGGATGAGGTCCACTCACCTTACAGAGGGCAATCTGCTCTACTCACTCTACCGATTCATATGCTAACTTTGGGGCCACTGGCTGGCTCAGTCAACAGAGCATGCAGCTCTTGATCTCAGGGTTATGAGTTCAAGCCCCATGTTAGGCATAGAGCCTACTTAATTAAAAAAAATTTTTTTAATATTAATCCACCAGAAACCAATATCGCACTGTATGTTCACTAAAATTGAAATTATAAATACATACATATATAACGTACATACATAAATGTTCATCTTATCCAGAAATACCCTCCCAGACACATCCAGAAAAAATGTTTAACCAAATACCTGGACACCCCACGGCCCAGTCAAGTTGACACATAAAATTAACCACCACAAGGGGCGCCTGGGTGGCACAGCGGTTAAGCGTCTGCCTTTGGCTCACGGCGTGATCCCAGCGTTGTGGGATTGAGCCCCACATCAGGCTCCTCCGCTATGAGCCTGCTTCTTCCTCTCCCACTCCCCCTGCTTGTGTTCCCTCTCTCGCTGGCTGTCTCTATCTCTGTCGAATAAATAAATAAAATCTTTAAAAAATAAATAAATAAATAAATAAAATTTTAAAAAAAATTAACCACCACAATAACGTATATCACAGTTATCCATGGAAGGCCTAGGGGAGGTTATTTAACATTCGAAGTTCTTTAATGGGGAATACACACTTCAGGGTACAATTAGCATTCGGAATAGTCTCATGAAAAACCCACACTCAAAAGGCAGTTTCTTATATGCATTCCAACCACCTTAATTTCTGATCAACATTACCACTTTTGTAAATTGTTCTAATGGATGTTAGAAAATATTTTCATCACTGAAATAAATGCTGGTCAAGATGCACAGACTGGCTAAACACACTTCACAGGCATTGTCAGCCATGTGCGAATGAGGGCTCTGAATCCACTGAGCCCAGCAGCCCATGCCCTGCAGAGGAGCACCCTGGACCTCAGGACTCACCCAGTGCTCATAGAGGACGGTCACCTGACCCTAACTAGCAAGTTTACTGAATCCTCCGCTTAAGCATTGCCTCCTCTACCCCAGTACATGAAGTGCTTAGAAAAATGCCCAAGGGACAGGGAGCTGGGACATCATGGAGCTTTCAAGAGTGGCCTTTATGACCCTTTTGTGCCTGTTGGCTAATAAAAATTTGCGTGTTTAACAGAATTCAGTTTGAGACTTACTTTCACTGGTACGTACTGTCCAAGGTTTAATAGGAAGAAAACAACACTATCCTTTATCTATCTCTAAATAACAGAAGTGACTGATATCAACTAAAAGAACCTAAAATACTGATGACCTAATTGGCTTGGGTAAGTTCACAGAACCATTCATCCATGGCTCTTTCTCCTAAGACCTCATATTCACTATACACTACCATGCGTTGTGCTTTCCTCCTTAATGAGCAGATTCGGGATTCAAAACCCCTTCGATGAGCAACAACATGGACTGTGTCCATCAAGATGAAGTTTCGCAGAGATAAATGTAAAGTCCCATATTCAAGTTTACAAACTGTCCATTGCAAAATTCTAGAATGGGATAGGAGATCGGGTTTGCAGCAGAGCTGCATCGTAATCTGTGGATGGTGGCTTAAAGTTTACCGAGTCAACGGTGAGGATGCTCAGGAAAAACGATTAAGTGTTCAGATGACATCTAAAGATCAAGGGAAAGAGCAATTTCACAGCATTCTGCCCTGCTCAAACCACATCTGGAATATGATGATAAAATCTGGGCACCATATTTTAAAAGTCATTTTGACAAATGAGAATATATCCAGGAGAGTGACCAGAAGGATAATGAGTCTTAAAATTATAAACCTCATTTAAACAAAGAGTTAAGGAGATTTATCCTGGAGAAGAGACAACAAAGGGAAGAGGTATTCAAACGTCAAACAGCTGAAGGCTTGTTATGAAAAGAGTGTTTTATAGACAAGGAGATAGAAGACGACAAACTTTGCCTAAACTGAAGAGAGAGCTAGGAATGTCCGGGATTGGAGGTACTGGCTAAAATATCATTGCTCCCTTATATAGTAGATATTGTCACTGCCATCATCGTCACCATCATCACCATCTTCTCCATTCCCATTTTACAGATGAAACCACTAGCACTGAGACAAGCTAACTCTCCCCATGGCATATTGCTCATTTTATTTTTTTTAATTTATTTATTTGACAGAGAAAATGAGACAGAGAGAGAGCACAAGCAGGGGGAGCAGCAGGCAGAGGGAGAGGGAGCAGCAGGCTCCCTGCAAAGCAGAGAGACTGATGTGGGGCTCCAACCCAGGACCCTGGGATCGTGACCTGAGCTGAAGGCGGACGTTTAACCGACTGAGCCACCCAGGCACCCCACATGTTGCTCATTTTAAAAAGCTATTTCCAGGAGTACCAATCTATTATTTTTTATGATTTTTTTAAAGATTTTTTTACTTATTCGGCAGAGATAGAGACAGCCAGTGAGAGAGGGAACACAAGCAGGGGGAGTGGGAGAGGAAGAAGCAGGCTCATAGCGGAGGAGCCTGATGTGGGGCTCCATCCCAGAACGCTGGGATCACGCCCTGAGCCGAAGGCAGACGCTTAATCGCTGTGCCACCCAGGCGCCCCCCAATCTATTATTTTTAATTATCCAGGAAGCAATCTCTTCTCCTCTCTCCCTGACTGAAGTGGAAGGAAGTGGATTCATGGATCTATCCTGAGACTTCTCTTTGCTGCTTGTCCCTTTCAGCAATTGTTAAGATCATGGGCTTTGATATTAGACAGACCCTTTGGGGCCCAAGCCCCAGTTCTACTACTTACCACTCTTGCAATCTACAGCAAATTCTTTAGCCCCTCAATTCGTAGCATCTCACCTGGTAGATAAGAGTTAAAGTGAATAAACTCTTCATGGAATTTATTCGTGGGTTGACTGAGCTAAGCTCATGCAACACCACCGAGGTGCCAGTGCATGGCAAACACACGGGAAATGTTGGCTGACTGGGGCCCACCTTGAATTTGCTGAGTGCTGCCCCCACCACGATAAGGTCACAGCGTGAGATGTGTCCCTGGCCACAGAGCTGCAAAGCCTTCCTCCTCCAGGAAGCCTGCCTCAGTCAAATGACTGAGGGTCCAGAAAACTTTGAAGGGGGTGCTCAGGACTGTCAGTCTCAAGGGGAATCAGTTTCTACTCCAGATACTCAATTTCCAAATGTACTCTCCTCCCTAACATCGATCTACCTGAAAACACCTACAGAAGAGGATTTTCCAACATGATTTCCCTTCTCCTACTTTATAATAGCAAGGCACTCCTCTCACCCACCCAGAATCCCACTGCCTTACTCTTCTGTGTGCAAACCTCTGGGGCACCTGACAAAACAATTCTGAAACACTGGTTTACATGGTGAGAAAATTAGTGAATCCATTTACTTTTTGTAAGTTGTGTGATTTTTCAATTTTTTGCTGTCTGCAAAACTGGAGGAAAACCTAACCAAGTTAACTGATAGATTGCTAAAAATAATTTTTGATGATAGATCACAATGTGATTTTGGCTTAAAAATTAGATGAAATTAAAGAACTGAATAATGGGTAAAACAAAATTTCCTTTTCTCATCCTCTTTTTTACATGAACAAAGTTGCTCAGGGTTTATATCTATAAAAATAAAAAAAAAAAGCAAAATGCATACTGAATCCAGTCTCATTCGAGCAATAGTGATATATGCCCTTGGATACCTGACTTAATGTGTCAGTTTGATCTCATTGACTATTTCCATTTTTAAGCATTTATCAAATTTTGCAATGCATTCATGTCATTTTGATCAACAGCATATTAATAATAATTGCAGGAGTACCTGGGTGGCTCAGTCACTTAAGGCCTCTACCTTCGGCTCAGGTCATGATCCCAGGGTCCTGGGATCGAGCCCCACACCAGGCTCTCTGTTCAGCTGCAAGTCTGCTTCTACCTGTCCCTCTGGGATCTATCTCACTTTCACTCTCTCTCAAATAAATAAATAAAATCTTTAATAATAATAGTAACAATAATTGCAAAAATAACTCAACCCAGAAGAAATGTGCTCAACACTTAGGGACTTATGATCACAGGAGATAAAATTTAATTTCATAAACATCTTTGCGTTGCTGAGAAGTATGAGAGGATGATCCATAAACACTTTTAAAGGCAAAACATTACATTAGTATAAATTTATTTAGAAGGAAATGGTGCAGAAAAATGAGTTCAAAGAGGCAACTGATGTAAAGTTTCAAACATTTAAAAAAGAAGTTTATGTGTATGTTTCAATGAATGATGGTAGGTATCAAATCATTTTAAAAGCAATATAACAGGGGCGCCTGGGTGGCACANTTTTATTTTTAAATGAAAACATTTCAAATACGCCGGAAGTTACAGCCTTTGCACTTATTTTAACATATTTTGAAAATGTTCATAAGTGAACTTAAAAATTAGCTACAAAACACATCATTTTTCAAAATTCTTGTAAAAGAGGTAAAGACAACTGAGGTAGACAATATCCCCCTGTTTCAAAGAGGCTGTCTANTATAACAGTTTTATTTTTAAATGAAAACATTTCAAATATGCCGGAAGTTACAGCCTTTGCACTTATTTTAACATATTTTGAAAATGTTCATAAGTGAACTTAAAAATTAGCTACAAAACACATCATTTTTCAAAATTCTTGTAAAAGAGGTAANCTACAAAACACATCATTTTTCAAAATTCTTGTAAAAGAGGTAAAGACAACTGAGGTAGACAATATCCCCCTGTTTCAAAGAGGCTGTCTACAAGTTAACACAACCAATTCTGGCCCTCTCTTCCCTTCTCACTTAGGCAAGAAGCATAATTCCCATCCAGCAGGAAGGAGGGCCTGGGAGATTCAGATTCCAGCAAGGTGGGGACCAAAACAACCTAAAAATTCCTAGAAATTCTGGGGGAAATATAACAGAAAAGTATTATTGGCTTAGCTGAACTCATAAGAAAAAGGCGGAATCCCCCAGGGACAGAAACCAAGAGGGAGCTGAACTCTTGTTGCAGTGTGGGCATAAACTAATCTGAGGCTGTTAATCTGCACCAGTTAAATCTGAACTGTTCATCTCATCTCAGGAGCTTCCAGTATCCAAGAATAGGAAACAAGACTTCACATAGGACAAGGTGGGGAGTGGGAACTAAGATCCCCGCATAAAGCCAGAACTCTCAAAGAGGTGGAACCTCAGTAAAGAGATGGATCAGAAAAATTTGGGGCGCCTGGGTGGCGCAGTCGTTAAGC
>NC_048218.1:191927782-191935608 GCF_002007445.2 Ailuropoda melanoleuca | reverse complement strand
AAAGAGGTGGAACCTCAGTAAAGAGATGGATCAGAAAAATTTGGGGCGCCTGGGTGGCGCAGTCGTTAAGCATCTTCCTTCGGCTCAGGGTGTGATCCCAGGGTTCTGGGATCGAGCCCCACATCAGGCTCTTCCACTAGGAGCCTGCTTCTCCCTCTCCTACTCCCCCTGCTGTGTTCCCTCTCTCGCTGGCTGTCTCTCTCTGTCAAATAAATAAATTTAAAAAAAAGAAAAAAAGAAAAAAAAAAGAAAAATTCATGCCCTCGTACGTGGGGCATGAAGGAGACTGCAAGGACACGTATCTGTTCCTTCCTAGTCCATTACAGAAGTCTCTCCTGAGAATTCTAGGCACTGGGACTGTAACTCACAAGGGTCTGGGATTTGAAATTATGCTGTGGACCTGGGAATCCCCAGGTAGAGACATTAACATGAAATTGCTCCCATGACCAGGAACCTAGCCAGGAAGAAGCAATTGCAAAACTACTCTGAAGGAACATGCACTGAACCTACAAATGAAGCTCCCTGAAAGCAAGAGCTCACGATCCAAAATTACAATTCCAAATTGTTAGGAAATGCCCATCGTGAGCAACAGCCAGCAAACAAAACAAACAAGAGTACCAGAAACCAAAAATTTCAAATAAAGGGAAAATTGATAAAGACAATAAAATCAGAATACTTAAAATAATGAGACATAAAAGAAGTAATTAAAAGTACAAAAGCAGCACACGCCCTGAAAGAATGAGCTACTTTGGAAAAGATTCCAAAGAAAACTCAGGCCTGAGTGATGGNTCCTAGCCAGGAAGAAGCAATTGCAAAACTACTCTGAAGGAACATGCACTGAACCTACAAATGAAGCTCCCTGAAAGCAAGAGCTCACGATCCAAAATTACAATTCCAAATTGTTAGGAAATGCCCATCGTGAGCAACAGCCAGCAAACAAAACAAACAAGAGTACCAGAAACCAAAAATTTCAAATAAAGGGAAAATTGATAAAGACAATAAAATCAGAATACTTAAAATAATGAGACATAAAAGAAGTAATTAAAAGTATAAAAGCAGCACACGCCCTGAAAGAATGAGCTACTTTGGAAAAGATTCCAAAGAAAACTCAGGCCTGAGTGATGGGAAGTACCCTTAAAGGGCCTTCTGCCTAACAACTGGTAGGGACCCCAGTCAGATAGCACCCCCAGAGGGCCTAGACAATGTCAAAAATGTGGAAAGCCAAATTGCTGCAAGTAGATACTAGGTGCATCAAAAGCTCCTAGAGCATCCGTCAAACCCACACCTTGGAGCAGAGCCCAGTTCCATCACACCACCGGGGAGCAGCCCCTTCCCAGACTACCTCTGTTGTTTGCAGAGTTAATAAGAAAAGCAGCTAGTTGTTGTTTTGCCTTGTTTTTAAGATCAATTGTGGGGCACAGATCTGTTTTAAACAGAGAGAGCCATAGTGCTGAGCCAGCAAACACCAAGACTCAGAAAACTGTTCTGCAGTACAGACTCTGCAGAGAAAAATTAGAGTCACTGCATAATCCGAACAGGCAGGAGGACTGAGGATTATCTCCTTCAACCTTTGTTTTCCATGAAAGGAAACAGAGGCCCCGAAAGAAGCAGCTCTCTGCAGGCTCTGCACCAAGTTTGTGAAAGAGGTGAGGCTCAGACGAGTTTCCCAGTTCCAAGGCCACTGCAGAGCCGGCTGGAAGCAGGCTTGGGAGAAGGGCCCAGAGGGCCCTTTCTGCTGCCTCCCTCTGGTGGAGCCCCTCCTTGACCTCTCAACTCAGAGCCCTGATGCTCCTTCCCTCCATCACAGCAGCCTTCTAAGGGCACAGGGCACAGGGTCTGGGGGAGTGAGACAGGCAAGAGGCAAGAGGAGTGTCCCTTAACAGCTGACATAATTACCCTACATTATAGAATTATATGAGAATTTTGTTTGTATAAGTTTTGCAAATATACTGTCTCCAGGGGAAAATCTGATATATTTTGCTGATAAGACTACCTCAAGTTGCATTCTAGTTGAAGAATTTATCTCTAATGGTAAAACTTCCTAAGGACAGCAAAAGACAGGGGAGAGATTTGAGCACCCCCTCCATCCCTTAGCGCACATTTAGGTGACCCTATCTAGCCTCTCAGCAAACTAACTCTAGGAACCTAAGAGGGAGGACTGGAAAGGGGGGAAGGGACAAAACAATACCTACAAGGACATGAGCCAGCCAGGCAGCCTGCAGCAAGCCCACAGAGGATCTGGAAAAGAACAGGCTAATTTAGGCTCAAAATGTGACTCGGAGCCACCAGGAGGAGCTGTTACCTTGCTCTGCTCTCCCCTCCTGTCTCACTCCCCCAAGGCCCCCAAAAACACTTCCAACTGCATAATAGAACCCGCTGGTTCCCAAGTGACGGAGCTGCCCCTCCATCTTTGGTGACACTTATGTGGGCTTGCTAAATCATACGTTTAAACATGCCATGCAGTATTGGGGGAAATGAGGGTAAGGCTTGTTCCCAGGGACTCTGGTGCCAATGAGGGTGAGCCTTGCCATCTGAGAAAGCAGGTAAAATGTGAACTGGACAAGAGGCAGGTCCTGCCCTATGCAAATGATCTAGGGATTCCAGAGGGGACTTCGAGGGTAATGACATGGGACTGATGGACCTTCGTTCTGCTAATAAGCACAGATGCAGTGCCGAGGTTAGGAGCAGGGCTCTGCAGTCAGACAGACTTTTTGCTCACGTGATCTCAGCTAATGACTCACCTCTCCAAGTCCCAGGTTCCTCATCGATCAAACAGGAATAATAATAGCAGCGGCCCCAAAGAGGTTCTGTGAAGATTAAACGGGATAAGGCACGTGGTTCAATGTCTACATGTAGTACTTGATACTTGATAAATGGACTTCCCTTCGCCTCCCTTCTCCCCAATGGGCCAGGTACCAATGAAGATGTAAAGAATAAAAATGATGACTGCTAAGAAAAGTTATATGCAGAGGGGAAACGCCCAAGCCCCAGTGAGGGCTGGACTAGAGAGGTCAAAGAAGGAACAGCAGCTAGACTGAGCCCAATCTTAGCCCGTTTGCCTAAGCAGCGCAGACTCCTCTCCTCAAACCCTTTCCCACTCGGATGTCTATCTTTCCACAAGCAGTTCTACCTGGGTGCCCAGATCAACATCAGCCATGCAAGAAGCTACTAACCCTGAAGGTGGCTGACGTAGCATGTGCTCCCTGCCTGCTGGGAATACCCTGCCTTCTACCAAAATCCTTGCCAGAATTCTGAGTCCTAGCTGCCCAGGCCCATAGTCTTGGCGCCTGATCCTTCTTTTGTTCTCTGGCTCCAAGCATGGATTCCAGGCAGCTGCCTCAGCTGATGTGGGCTGGCCCTCTATTACTAGACCCAGGACACTCACTCATTTCTCCCAGTCATGGCTGACCTCTCCATGTGCCTTCAGACATGCCTTTCAGTCTTCTTCCTATGCACCTAGATTCCTCAGCTTCTTCCTCAATAGATTTGTCTAACTCCTGCCTGAGTCCTGGATAACAAGGAGCTTCCTGACGACCAGCTAGAAGCCAACAATGACCACTGCAGAGTGTGTAAGGGAACACCCAAGACAAAGCCCTGCATTCTCTCTCTGGAAAGAAAGTCCGTAAGGAATAGTACTGACTGAGACAATCACTCCACAAGGCAATGTGGCAATGTCCAAGGCTGCGTGCACCCCATCACCCAGAAGACCCATTTGTGGCAGTCAGGATAGACTAAAACAATTTACTGCAACTAAAAACAACTCACAAGTGTCAATGGCTCAAGACAACAAAGGTGTATTTTCATCTCATGCTACTTGTCTCTCACAGCTCAGCTGGGATGTCTGCTCCATGCTGTCCTCACTCAGGAGCACAGACTGACGGAGACTCCTTACCCACTTCAACAGTCAGTGTAGCAAAGAGAAGGAAAGATCAAGTGGCACACAAGCTCATGGAGGCTCAAACGCTCAGTCATTGGCCAAAGCAGTTCACGTGGACCCTTCTTTAAGGGGTTCTTCAACCTTAAAGAGGACAGGAAAGTACAATCCTTGGCTCTCACATGGGTTGGTAGTGGGAAGATGACCCCATCTTCCAAATGGAAAGATAGCACCTGAGTTCTGTTTCCTCTACTGGAACCTTCCTCCCTCAGCAGAGAAGACAGAACTTCTCACACGCTCCAGGTCCTTAGAGAAACCTAGTGAAGCCAACATCCCATATCCAGACTGCCCAACGCCAGGAACCCTACATCTTCTCCTCTAAGAAGGCTGCATTCTCAGACCACCCCCTACAAAAAGGGAGACTCCCCTACTAGAAGGTGTGAAGGGGAACTTCCCTGGAATGAAACCCATCCCATGACCAGCAGGTGGCCTGGCCTGGCATGCCTCCCCCAGAGGTGATGGCAAAAGAGAGGCCACACACATTTCTATCTTGCTGAGCCTGGTCTTGTGAGGGTTCCATTTTTTTTCAATAAAGTCTATTTCTTTACGCATGTCTTGTGAACTGTGGGATTCATTCCTGACCAATGTCAGACTGGAGGGGCCCACCTAGCATAAGAGCTCAGAAAGGGAGAATCAGAAATATTGGTGAATAGCACTAACAACTTTCACAGTCTATCCCCATCTAAATACCCAATATTTGATTACTCTATGGATGCAAAATATATTTACCCCTTTCCCAAGAGAGACAACCCAAAAGCCTTATTCCAGCACAGCACCAAGCTGGAAGTCTAAGATATCCAATTTTTCACAGTAATTTCTACATCAAGGTGAGGGGCAGTTGTCTCTACATATAGATGTGATGCCTCTTCATCAGGAGACTAGTAAGACTAGTTATCTTCTCCAACATACCAATCTTTAATGATAGAACATGGGACAGGAAAATAGAAATAAACACTCCCATTCAGAAAAGAGAATAATGGGGGGCCTGGGTGGCACAGGCGTTAAGCGTCTGCCTTCGGCTCAGGGCGTGATCCCGGTGCTCTGGGATCGAGCCCCACGTCAGGCTCCTCCGCTAGGAGCCTGCTTCTCCNATGAATGAAGAAGATTCTTTGATTAGATCCCGATTCCACCTCCTGAAATGTTCTCTGTAGGCTCTGACCTGACCCTCCAAGAGATTTCCCTTTCTCCTTATGTTCCTTGGCCAAAGCTGAGGTGGACACCAGAGAATATGTTCTCCCTGTGGACTGAGCATATTTTCCAGAATACTTCCTGGGGCACCCAGGTGTTATTTTAAGATTTGAAGTCAAGATCAGTGTTCTTTGCACAGCACAATTCTCTCAAAACCTTCAGTCTCTTATTACATGATTCCAGGCAGCACTAAGTACCAAGTGACACACGCCAATTTCCTTTATAAATAAATGTCCTATTTGCTGTATTTCTTTGTTTCCTTACCACCATGTCACTCTGGATTTAATTGGAGGTATTTTGGTATACACCCTTAGTCTCCCTGCCCCCCCACAGCCGCTCCAATACATTTTGTCCAATGGAAAGAACCTGGACATTTACCAGAGACACCTTAATACATCCAGAGATTTAAAAATGGATGTGACATCTATAGCGTTGATGTAACCCTTGCTTACAAAACTGCATTTCAATCATTCTTTGTCTAAGCCTCTCTTATCTTTTACTGTTTAGAAATGAGAAACGTTTGCTTTTTCCAGCCCTAAAAGTGTTGCATACCAGCCAACTCTTCCCTGACCTCATCTTTGTCTTGTACTATCTCACCAAACACTGTCAAGAGTGACTAACTTATCCAATTAATATTCTGCTTTCCAACCTCTTTTCTTTTTTTTTTTTTTAAAGATTTTATTTATTTATTTGACAGAGAGAGAGACAGCTAGCAAGAGAGGGAACACAAGCAGGGGGAGTGGGAGAGGAAGAAGCAGGCTCATAGCAGAGGAGCCTGATGTGGGGCTCGATCCCATAACTCCAGGATCACGCCCTGAGCCGAAGGCAGATGCTTAACCACTGTGCCACCCAGGCGCCCCTCCAACCTCTTTTCTTAAGTCTCCAAGTTCATTAGGTCAATTAGCTGCCTCCCAAATTCCTACAAGAGCAGTTTAAGAACATCTCTCTCCCCTGCATAATGTAAATGGCCATTTCTCCAGCTGTTAGCAAGTTTCCTCATTGCACATCACCCAGCTACTAAGCCAGTACCATAGTTAGGTGTTTGTCATGGGGTGCCCCTCCCAGGAGTACCCTCTAGCATTGATTTCTATTTCAGACAGGATAGAAAGGCTGTGCTGGCTTGAAAAACTAACCTAAATCTCAGGGGTTCAAATTAAGGGTAATTTCTTCCTGATGTTACAAAACCATCATGGGATGCCTAGGGGTTGGGCTCCATATTATTCTCACTCTAAGAAGCTCGCTGACAGACTGCACCATCCAGAACAATGCTGGTTATTGTGGTAGTAGGAGAGAAACAGCAAGTCACACACTAGCTGTTCAAAGCCTTCACCTGTAAGTGAAATGCATCACCTCCACTGATATCTCATTAGCCAAAGAAGTCATATAGTTAGATCTAACTTCAAGGGGATGGGGCGTGCAGTTCTGTCTTGTCCCCTGCAGGAGGAAAATGGAAATACTGGTGAGCGGTACATAGCACCAATGATTACCTTTCCATTCTAGTGTATATCCTTGAGAGACTCATGTCGACATGAACAGGAAGACTCAACTACAAGCATGTTTCTTGACACATAGTTTGAAATAACCAAAAAAAAAAAAAAAAATTGGGGAACAAATTAAGTGCCCATTAGTAGGAGAATAGATTTAAAAATCTGTGGTTNGTGGTTCGGGGCACCTGGGTGACTCAGTCGGTTAAGCGCCTGCTTTTGGCTCAGGTCATTATCTCAGGGTCCTGGGATTGAGCCCTGCTCGGCGGGGAGCCTGCTTCTCCCTCTCCCTCTGCCTGCCACTTCCCCTGCTTGTGCTCTATCAAATAAATAAATAAAATCTTTTTTAAAATTAAAAAATTAAAAATTTTGTGGTATATTCATTTTTCAGTAACTTATTTTTTATCTTTTTTTTCAGATTTTAATTTTAAGTAATCTTTACACCCAACATGGAGCTCAAACTTACAACCCTGAGATCAAGAGTCGCGTGTTCCACCTGCTGAGCCAGCCAGGCACCCCTTCAACAATTCAAATGAAAAATTCCAACTACAAGCATCAGCATGGATAAATCTCAAAAACATAACACTGAGTGAAATGGGCAATTTAAAGAATGTAACATGATGATATCTGTGTAAATTTTTAAACATATATAGCATTATTACATACCATTAATGGAAGTATTATGTGACTGTTAAGCTGAACAAGCAAGACTCCCGGGGATCATTAGAAAGCAACTTTATTGTTGTCTATTAATTCTCCTTTAAATTTATTTGGTTAGACATATTCTTCCCCCACCCCAGAATGAAATTTAGGCAGTTCTGGTCAAAAAATAATGTCTACCTTAATGTAATCATTACAATTTTCAACTTTATTTGGTTACTCCTTTTATCAATTACTGGCATTGCTCTCATTATTAATGCCATCACCCCAAAGCCCAGCAACACACAGAAATAAGCACCAATTTCTCACTTGCAAGTCTGCAGTGGCTCTGCTGATCTCAGCTGGGCTTGGCTCTAGGCTGTGAGCTCTGTTCAAGGCTGTTCCACGTCTCTCATTCTTTAGGAACCACACTACCTGGGGCATGTTTTCTGATGATGGCACAAGTACAAGAAAGTCCTCGATGCAAGCATATTGCAAGCTTTATTTGTGTGACATCTGCTAACATCCCACTGGCAAGTCACATGGCCAAACCCAATACCAACGGGGTAGGGAAATACACT
>NC_048218.1:191922745-191926142 GCF_002007445.2 Ailuropoda melanoleuca | reverse complement strand
TTTGGCTCAGGTCATTATCTCAGGGTCCTGGGATTGAGCCCTGCTCGGCGGGGAGCCTGCTTCTCCCTCTCCCTCTGCCTGCCACTTCCCCTGCTTGTGCTCTATCAAATAAATAAATAAAATCTTTTTTAAAATTAAAAAATTAAAAATTTTGTGGTATATTCATTTTTCAGTAACTTATTTTTTATCTTTTTTTCAGATTTTAATTTTAAGTAATCTTTACGCCCAACATGGAGCTCAAACTTACAACCCTGAGATCAAGAGTCGCGTGTTCCACCTGCTGAGCCAGCCAGGCACCCCTTCAACAATTCAAATGAAAAATTCCAACTACAAGCATCAGCATGGATAAATCTCAAAAACATAACACTGAGTGAAATGGGCAATTTAAAGAATGTAACATGATGATATCTGTGTAAATTTTTAAACATATATAGCATTATTACATACCATTAATGGAAGTATTATGTGACTGTTAAGCTGAACAAGCAAGACTCCCGGGGATCATTAGAAAGCAACTTTATTGTTGTCTATTAATTCTCCTTTAAATTTATTTGGTTAGACATATTCTTCCCCCACCCCAGAATGAAATTTAGGCAGTTCTGGTCAAAAAATAATGTCTACCTTAATGTAATCATTACAATTTTCAACTTTATTTGGTTACTCCTTTTATCAATTACTGGCATTGCTCTCATTATTAATGCCATCACCCCAAAGCCCAGCGACACACAGAAATAAGCACCAATTTCTCACTTGCAAGTCTGCGGTGGCTCTGCTGATCTCAGCTGGGCTTGGCTCTAGGCTGTGAGCTCTGTTCAAGGCTGTTCCACGTCTCTCATTCTTTAGGAACCACACTACCTGGGGCATGTTTTCTGATGATGGCACAAGTACAAGAAAGTCCTCGATGCAAGCATATTGCAAGCTTTATTTGTGTGACATCTGCTAACATCCCACTGGCAAGTCACATGGCCAAACCCAATACCAACGGGGTAGGGAAATACACTGGGGGGAGGGGGGCAAGTTTACAGAATCAAAAGATCAAAAGCCACTCTCCCACGGTGCAGCTCACGCCAGCTGCAGGCCAGCCATCCGGTGGGANTCCAGCCATCCAGTGGGAAATGAGGCTGGCTTCTTCCTGCCTGCCCTCCCTGGAGCTTTTGCTCCTCCTCTACCACCTTGCCAACCCTGATTTCTGATCTCGCTAGGTCCAAGAAGAGGGAAAGAGAAGAAGAAAGGGGCAGGAAAGCTCTTACTGGTCTAGTACTGGCATCACTGTCTCTGACCCAGGAGATACATAAGGTGACTCACCAACACTCCCTTCTTTGGTTTTTCCTGAGTCTTCAGGGATCTACAGAGTTCTGGTTGTTGCCTTTCAGTTTTAGGGCGGGAGAATGGTGCCCACAGCTCAGAGCTCACTAACAACTGCTGATGCCATAAATCCTCCTTGAATCTTAAATCCCCGACTCATTTATACTGTCATGGTAGATAAGGGTTAATGGCTCTGCAGCTGGTTTGCCTTTGTAAATTCTTTAACATGGCCTCACACTTCATCCTTTATCTGAACGCCTCAACTGAAACTTTCAGTTTTTATCATACTGATACACAAACCTAAGTAGTAATAGTATAAAAACATGCGCGAGAAGAAACACACCAACTTCAGGATGATTGCTATAGCCCTGGGGAGTGGTTAAAGAAAGAGAAGGGCATCGGAGAGAGACAGATGGAGATTATGATGGTAAATTTCATGTGTCAACTTGGCTAGGGCACAGTACCTAGATATTTCATCAATTATTCTAGCTGTTTCTATGAAGGTGCTTTTAGATGAAATTAATATTTAAATCAATAACAGACTTTGAGGAAAGCAGATTATCCTCCATAATGTGGGTGGGCCTTACCCCATCACTTAAAGACCTTGACAGAAAAACACCGACCTCCCCCCAAAGAAGAGGGAATTCTGCCAGAAGACTGCCTTTGGACTTGAACTGCAAACTGGCCCTTCCATGGGTCTCCAGCCCACNTTGGGTGGGCCTTACCCCATCACTTAAAGACCTTGACAGAAAAACACCGACCTCCCCCAAAGAAGAGGGAATTCTGCCAGAAGACTGCCTTTGGACTTGAACTGCAAACTGGCCCTTCCATGGGTCTCCAGCCCACTGGCCTACCCTGAAGATATTGAACTTGCCAAACCTCCACAGTTGCATGAGGCAATTCCTTAAAATAAATAGATACACACACACACACACACACACAGAGAGGCATCCTGTTTTTTCTGTTTCTCTGGAGAACCTTAGTACGAGAACTTCTCTGCAGGAGGGCCAGGTGGAGCAAGATGAGCTTCATAGCTGGGGAAAGTTTTCATTTTCTTTTCTTTTTATTTCAAAATCTGCCTGGGCAGTTCCTGTCTTTTGCCACAGTGCGTTTTATTCTTGGGTCAGGTTATGTTGCTTTTGGCCAAAGACTACTTCGAGATAAATGCATTCCTGGAAACGACATTGTAAATCCAATTGTCATAAAGCAAGTTGCACTTTCCCATGGAAACAATGTTATATTGAATAATAACAGCAGAAATAATACCAGGCACTTGCATAGATGTTTGCAGTTCAAAAAGGACTTCCATATACGCTGTTGCCATTAGTCCTGGAAGGTAGGCAATACATTCTCTTCATTGCACAGATGGAAGAAATTGAGGCTTAGAGAAGTGCTTTGCTCAGGGTCACATGGCTAATAGGAACCTGCCTACTAGATCAATGGCCTTTCCAATGTTCCCTTGTCTCAGCTTCAAGTGAATCATACGTATAATGAAAAGCTCATCAAATGCGAAGCTTCTAGAACTCAAGCCTCCACAATTGTTTAAAATTGTAAAATTTTACTCTTAAGTTACATAAAACAGGCAAATGAGCATACTGATTACTCAAGAGACCCTGAACTAAAAAGCAGGCATGTAACACACAAATAATCATCATTACCTACCACAAAGCTACTTACCCAAAACTATTACACCATCCACATAAATGCTTCATGGACAATCATTCATTCCACTGAGGGAGATGCAAAATTACACAGGGACTGCCTAAACCTGTTTTTTTCCAATCCCTTTTTAATGCCCTTTTTGTTACTCTGATCTTCCTGAACACAAAACTTAACTTCATAAACACTGTGGCTTCTGTCTGTCCAGGTTAGGGGTGGAGGTGAACAGGGGTGAATTTTATAAAATAAGGCTAAGCTACAGGCATCAAGAAGCAGAGGCAGAGGGGCGCCTGGGTGGCACAGCGGTTGAGCGTCTGCCTTCGGCTCAGGGCGTGATCCCGGCGTTATGNACATCAAGAAGCAGAGGCAGAGGGGCGCCTGGGTGGCACAGCGGTTAAGCGTCTGCCTTCGGCTCAGGGCGTGATCCCGGCGT